>NW_026596034.1:2928453-3033223 GCF_907164565.1 Psammomys obesus
AAAAAAAAAAAAAACATACTAATTAATTGTAGCCACTGCAAAAGCCCTGTGATGGGAAATGGCTACTGTGTTCAAGGGGCAGAGAGAATTCAGTGTCACTAGAACATGGTGGGAAAGAAGAGGGAGATGAGGTGGGGAGGAACTAAGCAGGAAGGACATTAAAGCCATGAAAGGCAGTTTGGTTCTTGTCCTCTGGGTGACAGGAAAGCATTGCAGAGTTTGTTTGGAGAGCAGTATGCATGTGGGCTAAGGAGGGTTTTCCATGATAATGATGGATTTACACTTTTTAAATACCTGTCTGAGGACTGTAGTTTCAGGGATCATTTCTGTAATTTTTGAAATATCCATCTGTAGGATGGGGGCTATGAATGGACAGCGAGCATTAAAGCTGAGTGGATAGAGCAGTCAGTGGATCAAGTACAGGGTAGTGGAGTCTTTGAGTAGGGTGGTAGTGACAGAGAAGATGGAGAGGAGAGGTGTAGTGTATTTAGGGTGTGTGGGGTGAAGAGGAGCGGGAAGAACTGTGACTTATTGTTGAGTTAGCAACAAATTAGAAAGGCATAGAGCACACTCTAATGGAATGGTATAAGAAATAGGCTAAAATGGCCATCCTACCAAAATTGAATCTACAGATTCAATACAATTACCATCAAAATACCAACACATTTTTTTACAGATATTGAAGGGACAATTCTCAATTTCATATGGAAAAACAAAAAATCCAGAATAGCTGAAACAGTCCTGTACAATAAAAGATCTTGTGGAGGTATCTCCATCCTAGATCTCACGCTGTACTAGAGAGCAACAGTAATAAAAACAGCATGGTACTGGCATGGGGGGACTATCAAGGGACTAGGAAAATGGCATAGGGGAGAAGGGAGAGGGTAGGTGGGACTGGGCAGAGACAAGGGAGGGGCTGCAGCAGGGATACAAAGTGAATAAATTATAACAAATAAATATATAAATAAAATTAAATTTAAAAAAAAGAAATAGGCTAGATTGGTTTGAATCCCAACCTTGTCACTTACTGACTTTAATTTGGTTGTGTAACTGTTGTTTTTGTGCTGCTGGGATCAAACACAGGGGCCTCATGTATTCAAGGCATGTGCTCTGACCTGAGCCGTACCCCCTAATAAGGCCCTAATAAGGTTTTTTAAAGCAGTACATGCCCCAACTTTCTTGTCAGTAAATAAGAATCATTGTAATAACATATCCAGTAGTGGCATTTAGATGAGTAAGGAATTTCTTACAACATCCTAATACACTATTTGTGCTAACACTTTTTAAAGTTATTATTGATCAGGAGACTTGAAGAGGGGAAAAAAGAAACAGATTTTTTAACCAGAGCAAGAATTTATAATGTGAGCTTCATGTAAATAAAGAATGCCTTAAAGATATGTGGACTTAAAGCTGGGAATTAATAAATCTGGGGGGGGGGGGTGTTTGTTTGGTTTTTGGTTTTTGAAGTTTAAGGCTTCTGTTAGATGACCAGGGTCGTGACTGAAGTGGCAAGGTGGGAATCTATGAGAATGATGTCTTCAGTCTCCACACCTGTTCTTTCTGTGATCTTGTAAGGGCAGGGCACCTGAGTGCCTTTAGGTCTTAGGGCTGTAGACTTTCATTTTTGTAAACCTACTTATTTGGGGTTCATAAACACTTCTACCTCTCTTCAAATCCCTGATCCTAGGTAGGAGAGAAAGAAGGTTAGTAGGGATAGGAGATACAGACCTTTTTAGACTTAGTTCCACTCCTTGTCAGGATTTCAACAGTCCAGCAAACAAACAACAGCAGCAGCACAAATCAACAGCAGCCTCCGTGAAACATTCTCTAAAGCAGGTGTGTGTGTGTGTGTGTGTGTATGTGTGTGTGTGTGTGTGTGTGTGTGTGTGTGTGTTTGTGTGCGCACGCGCTCCTATTTATCTCTTCTCAGAGTCCGCATATGTATATTTTTTCAGCTGGCCAAAACCACACCCCCCACACAAGGCAGTTTCCAGCTGACAAAAGATCACGTGCCCTCTCTGGAAGCTGATATCAGCTGTGGATAAACTACACATTTAGGGTTATACTGATAACGTATTTACATATCATAACCAATCTTTAAGGTAGGGATAATAGTTTTTTAAGCGTTTAAACGGTTCTTGTACACGAAGTGGTATTGTAAGTGTTAGTGTATGTTATTTTTCACTTAGGAACTGCTGTAGAAGTTGGATTTAAAGACTAAAGTGTCAAAGATGACTTAAGGCACTGAGATACACTGACCAATTAAATAATTGTAATAAAATAACCTGTTTGGGATAAGGGTGGGATTAATGGAGAGTCAAATTATAGAACCTACTTTGGAAAAAAACTTAGAGAAAAAAATGTTTATAAAACAAGTAAGGTGTGGGAACTGGAACTCAAAAGTAATCTGAAAACTAGAAATCAACTGCTTAGAGATAATAATTTGAAGCTTCAAAGTGAATGAGGCTTGTGAAGAATGGAAAGGAACAGGATGAAAGCTCACACATTCCAAAGGACCTCAATATGTGGGTCACCAATCTCTAAAGGCAGAGCAGAGGGAGGACTGCACAGGCAGGAAACAGAAAGAGGTTGTTTTCAAATCTGAGAAGAGAAAAATGAGAAGAAAATTATGTCCATCAGTGACAAAGGAAAAGTAACTTGGCGGTAACAGAACACTGAACACTGGGCAGCTTATACGCGATACAGCTTATCTCACAGCTCTGGGAGCTGCAGGTCTTGGGTCACTGGCAGATTCAGTTCCTGGTGTGTGCCTGCTTTTTAGTTAAAGTCCCACTTCAGGATGAAAAGTGGTCCTGGATCCAGAGGGTCCAGAGTCCTGACGTGGAGCCTTGTGTATTGGTCAAGTGAGTGCTCGAAGAAAAGATGGAAAGGAGAATAGTGCACCACAGGGCTGGCAGGAGGGGAGAGGGAGGGAGAGAAACTTTCGGAAGTTGAAAATATTACATTGTTAGAGAAAGTATCAATTAGCAAGCATTAATTACCTTCTCTTCTGATAAGGAAGTTGTCAATAAATTTGCAATCTTTAGATAACAATAGAGCTGTGGTGGGACCACCCTGTCCAGCGCCTTCTGCATACAGAGTACCGCGGGTGTAGCTGGGGTTGCACACCCCGGCCCCACAGGGTGGATGACTTGACTCCGACCTCTGTGACAGGCTGGTTCTCGGTGCTGTTCACATTTCCTCAGTCATCTAATGAGCCCTAACCAAGTACCCGCTGTGATTCAGAAGGAAGGTAGCCACTGAGCAGTCAGGGCCTGTGACTGTTTCATTGTTGATGAGATGCTGGAGTGTCGTGTAGGTTTTGACTTGCTGTTTACTAAGAAGCCCACAAGCATCTTTGTCCCGGAGTCAAAGTAACAACAAGGTCTCATGAGCTTAATGATCTTATTTGTTGTTAGAAATATTGATGGGACTCTGAATAATTAACTTTTCTCATAATAGTTTTGAGAAACAAGCATTTGCAAGGTCTTATTAAGCAACAGTTTGTAACATTGTAAGGTGTGCTTGATTTTTCTGAGTTGTTAAGTCATATTTCTCTTATACATTTACTTAAATTATATGACAGTCTGCCTGTAGTGTCATTTTCACGATGGTTCTGGGAACTCTCGTTCTGATTTGGTGATATTCACTGCTAATATAAGTATTCCAGTGTTTCTTGCCAGCCATCCCACATACTGTATGGAACTCACTGATGGTAAATCAAACGTTTTACAGCATACTATTGAGAATGCTGGATTTTTTACTGGGAAGTAATTACATTTGATCAGTATTTTCAGAGCATCCTAATACTGTTAATTTAGACAGGCTTGAAATTGGGTTCATTTTAGCATATATGTTAATATGTATTTTAGCATATATATGTAATATGTATTACAGTGACTTTCCACAAGAGTTACAGATACCCAATACTATCTTTGATTATAACTGCTTAATCCATCAGCTAATATTTAATGAACATAATGCTAATTATATAGCCAAACATGTAGGAAGTATATAATAGAAAAAGGATATATACACTATCTATCTAGCTATGTGTCTGTCTGTCATTCACATATATATATATATATATATATATATATAATATATGTATGTATATGTGTGTGTGTGTATATATATATATATATATATATTTCCAAAGTAAAATAGGCTAACAGCAAAGGGAAAAATCTTATATATGGTTAAGATGTCAAATGAACAGTTTTAACTCACCATCATTTTTTATGGAGAGCACATAAATTGAGCCTTTTATTTTTAGTTCCTCATCTTCCCTTCAGAGTTAAATGATGGAAAATTACTCTCAGTCCCTGAACTACTCTTATGCATCATTCAAAAACGCCCTGACAAGCTAGCCTCTCTAGTCATGATGAGATTTATGACTTTCCTTCCTGGGTCTTCTGTTACTCTGTCTATACCATCAAATTGATTAGTAGGCAGTGATGGGCAAGAGAGAAAGGCACTGCTTAGATCCAGCTGGTGTCCATCACATTAATGAACTGCTTGAAGATAGTTAATATCGTCCTTGGTTCTCATTATAGCTGGCCATGACCACATCTTTTTCAATGTTTCTCCTTCCTCTTTTTCTGCTTTCAGGGCCCACTGGAAAATGACTTGGTGGTCCATGTCGCACTTGTAGCAGAAAGCCAACGGTATGAGATACAGATGAGCAGTGCATTCTTCTGTGGGAAAGGGAGGGGGGTGCTCACTTCATGTTTATCATATTGAGGGTGATGGCAGAAATAAACTTTGGCAGTTTCTAGGATATCATTGGTGTGACCTTAAGTGTCATAAAACATACTTTTCATATTTAAACATGGATGTGCATTTGAGAAATTAGTGCCCACACATTACAGAGATTACCAAAATCGTTTATCTTTCTGACTGCCGTCAAAGCTCCTAATACTTTGGGGAAGAAGCCATCCAGGTCTTTGGATTCTGGTGTACATGGTATAGGACGGATAGTAACAAATATGCCATATGTTCCAGGCTAGCATTGTCTGTTCCCTTTTACCTCCTTCATTCAGATTTCCTGAACTATAAATACATTGTCTAAAAATAGCTCTCTCTTCCCCTCTCTCCACCTCATCTCTCTGTTCTCTATTTAGCCTTCAAGTTTTCCTCAATACATATGGTATTCAAACTCAAACTCCTCAGCAGGTGGAACCTATCCAGATCTGGCCTCAGCAGGAGCTTGTAAAAGTAAGTGATTCTGTGTCTTCACTTTCTTCCTTCCAGAGGTGTTGGAACAAGATTGTTGGACTTAATTCAAAGGGAAGATGCATAGTTAAATTTAAACCCTGACAGAAGATCGCTAGTTTGATAATTAAGTTGACAAGTCCACTTTATCAGATATTAACTTAAAAGACAAAATGAACAGAATCCTTCATTGTGTGTGCTTGTACAGTACATTCATGGGCTTGTTGTTTTCTTTTTCTGTTAAAATCAGTTACTGGCCTTGTCTAAGCACGTTGAATAAGAAATTAGTCTCAATTTTAGTTGTCATGTGTAAAATTATCATTTATAGTTTTATTTTCCTTCATATTACCTTAAAACCTCAGTTTAAAATTTTTTTAATATAATCACTGCCCTTCCTTTTGTCTGCTTTACTTTTTAAAAGCTGAAATAATTCTTATATATTTGGTTTGTTGAGTCTAAAGAAATTAAATGACCATATCCGGCTTTGTTGCCGTTACATGTCTATTTGGGATAAGATTAAAGCTGACGTTGGACACTTTTGTGTGTGCTAATCTGTGTTTGTGGGTGCTCTTGCTTGTTGGAGACGGAATTGGCAACCCCACTAGTTACTTAAACTCCTTTTATTTAATAATTGGTTCTAAAAGTCCAGAAACAAGTTATCCACTGCTTGACAAAAGTGATTGTAATAATAACTGTCAAGTAATCAAGGTTAAGTTGATATAAATGACAGTGGTCATAGCTTTGATTGTTACTAAAGAACAAAAACTAAGAGAGCTGAGGTATGTACTATATAGGAAAATGCAGGAGCCCATACTCTGTGCTCATCAGATGGGACTTGCCAATAATACAGCACAAATGAAAACCTGGGGTTCAGGGTACCAAGAGTGCCAGCTCTTAGAGAATCCTTGTACTTCTTTGAAATGCATAGGTCTTTGGGCCAGTGAGATGGCTCTGAGGGAAAGAGCACTGCCACTAACCCCCATGATTCGAGTTAGATCCCCAGAACCCATCTTGGGCAAAACTCCTGTAAGTTATCTTCTGACCTAAACACAGATGTGCTAGCACATGTGTGCCCACATGGTGATAAATAAACAAATAGATAGATAGATAGATAGATAGATAGATAGATAGATAGATAGATAGATAATTTAATGAGAGTGTAAAATGGGTTTCTCTATGTACATCCCTTCTCTTCCCATCCATTCACCACACAGTAGAAAGATAGTTGAAATATATAAGGATTCTTTATTGACAATTTTAATTCCAGAAAAATAAGAATACATATTACAAAACTTCTTGTATGTGAGATGCTAGACAGCTAATGTGATTACCAGATGTCATCTGTTTCTTCATGAGAAAAGCCTAGAGAACTTTCATCTTTGTCGCTAGGTGCAATTGTGTCCACTAGTGAACATTCTCTGCCTGATTTTTTTGAGCTTTTATCTACACTTGAGTGCTCCTGTCTCTGCTGGATGATTTTCATGTATTTCTCTAAAGGATTTTCACCACAAGCTGATTTGTCTTTCTGTTCTTGAGCACTTTTTTCTAATTCTTCTTCCATTTCAATCTTCAGTGATTCTTCAATAATCCTCCTCTCCTGCTCCAGCTTTTCCAGCTCTCTTCTTTTCCTCTCTAGAGTCTCATGCCATTCATTCTGCCTTTGTTCTTCCAGGTGGCATTCCCATGGCTGCTGTTCTTTTTGTTCTCCAGTTTGGCTCTGATTAGCACTTGGGTAGTCACATGCAGTGGGTCTGGAGGGTACAGTAGCTGCAGCAGCATCTGTGGCACACCTGTCACCAGCAGGGAGGAATCCTCCTGCCTCAAACTGTTCTGGCTTGTTCCATCTGAGAGACGGTTTGTCCTCCTTATCTTTCAGAGATCGCTCGTCCACATTTGAAAGTTCACTTTTGTCTTGCTTTTCAGATTGTCTCTGATAAAAGTAGGCATTTTGCTCTGGAACCCTAGAGGAAGGACCAGAGAAGCTGTGCCTAGATGGAACTGGTGATGGCTGGGCTATTGTTCTGTCAGGACAAGGACTAGAGGAAGCAGCATGTGACCCAGCTGCTCTGTCAAGACAAGGGCTGCTGGAAGCAATGTGTAATCTACCTAAAACTTCCAGATGCATTTCATTATCAAGACTTCTCAGTTTTGGATGGGGTATAGAGGACAGGTGTGTGGAGGAAGAGGTCCTGCATGGCCATGAAACCACACTGCCCAAGATTGCTTTAGACACATCAGTCTTTTCTTCCTTCACCATGTCCACAAGAGGCTGTTCAGAGACAGCTCTGTCCTCTGCAGGAGCATGTGTACACAAGGAAGTGGACGCTATGCTTCTGGGAACTCCTAGCGAGTATACAGATGAAGGACTCTTTGCCGGCTGAGGACTCATAGAAGGATTCTGAGTAACCCTTTGGTGGTAATTTCTGAATGCCTTTTCCAAGCATTCAGCCTCTTGCTCTAGCTCTCTTACTTTGGCTTTAGTACTACTGGCTATGAATTCAAGGTCAGAGTCTGGGGAACTAGCCTCTGTTGCTGCATTTGCATAGGGTGGGACCCTTGACATAACTGCATCTCCTATAACCTTGTCTTGTTCAAGGGGCACATTCAAGAAATCCCCACTTGGATCCCCGGTGTAGGGCCCCATCTTGCCACTCACTAGGCCACTCAGGGAATCTAGGGTCAGAGACTGCTTTGGATTTCGGAACACTTCATTCTCTAGGGCTGTCTGAGTTTGTGTTAGTTGTGACTTTAAATCAGCAACCTGAATAGTTAACCTTTTAACAGAAGCATCATATTCTACTATCTGGGCCTTTAGCCGTGTAGAATGTTCAATTTCACTCTGCAGCTGTTTGTGCAGAGCTTGCCTCTGAGTGTCAAACTCCTTGTGCTCCAGTGCTATAGCATTTTGTGCTTTCCGTAATTCTTTTGGAAAAACCGAGAGCTCAGGAGATGGCTGAGCTATGTGGTAGAGGAGATGTTTCCTGTTCTCTTCCAGCTGCTGCTTAAGCAATTTATTTTCTGCCTGAAGCTCCACTTTCTTTTCTTTCAGTAGTGAGTAATCACTCATCTCTTTCACCTTTTCATTCAGCAAGTGGTTTTGTTTTGACATTGTCAAAAACTGGGCTTTGACAGACTCTAGCTCCACCTCAATTTCTTTCATACGGTTAACAGATTTACTGAGTTCTTCCTTTTTTGAATTAACAGCTGTGAGCTCTTCTTGCAAATGAACAGTTTTTTCTCGGTTCTTCCTTTCCTCTTCCAGGACTTTATTTGTTCTAGTGATGTAGTCATCCTTTAGTTCCAGTTGGTACTTTAGAATTTCAGTTTTGAGTTTCTGATCATAGGTCTCTTCAATACTCTTCAGATTCTGTTCCCGTCTCCGAAGCGCCTCAGCCTCACTTTTATTTTTTTCTTCTTGGAGCTTCTGGGTCATCTCAAAAGCTTCAGTTTGTTCCTTCAGCTTTGCTTCTCTACCTCTGAGCAAGTCTATATCATTTAGGAGGAGCTGTCTTTGAGCATAAATTTCTTTTGTTTCAATCTCTTGGTGCTTTTTAATCCTTTCCAGAGTGTTCTTTTCCTGAGAAATGAGCGCTTCATTTTTTGCTTGACAAGTTCTTTCAAATTCACTCCGGAACTCAGCCAATTCCTTTTCATACTTTCTTTTCTCTTCCATCTTAACTTTTGTTATTTCAGCTTCTCTAAAATACTTCAGCTTTTGACACATTTCTGCCTGAAGCTGGTGCTGTATTTCTTTCTTATATTCATTTAACTTTGTCTCTAAAGATTCTAGCTTGGGATGATGAGGAAAAGCATCTGCAAATTGATCATCGATAAGCTGAAACTTCTCTGCTAGGGACACTTGGCTAGGAAACGTGGCGCTTGTCTGAGTTTCCATATCACAGCTCTCTTTAGCTTGATGATATTCTGCCAATTCCTTTAAGAAACTCATAAGAAAACCTTTTTGGTTTTCTTTATCAAATCCTGGAATCAGTGATTTGTAGAGACTCGATGAGGGGTTGATTCGAATGAGTTGTAATAGATCTTGCAAAGTAAATAGCTTTTCTTCTGCCAAACCACTTTCTGGAAAGAAAACAGAAAGTGAATATTGATAGCCACATCTCCGTAAGTGATCTGCCACCAGCGAGTTCGAAGCACCTATTAGGAGGGCACTCCCTTCCACTGAAATGGATGGAGGCTTCACTTCTCCACTCAACACGGGATGCATCAATTCCTGAATTAACTGGTTCCGGAGGTGGGTCTTCAGTGTATCCAGTATACCCCGATCCTTAAATGTCTGGTACAGCTTTTTGCGCAGTTCATCTTGACTCAACACATCACACTTGACAGACGTGGTGAACTGAGCCATCGTTCTCTGCTTCCTTCGGAGTTCGCCCCTCCACGGCCAGATGCTGTGGCCCAGGCCAGGCGGCAGGTTGAGAGGGAGTCCCTGACCTCCGAACCAGCCTCTGTAGCTGAGGACACGGAAGAAGGAGGAAGCTAGAGCATCAGCCCATTGCTCCAGCAAGCATTCGGCAAGCTCTCGCACTGCCTTCCTCAATTCAAAAGGGTACTTCTTGGCCTTTTCGCTGAGATCATGTGCAGTTCCAAAGGGTGGGTGGGGCCGTGACCCAGGAGGGGCCCTGGACGGAAGAAGGGGATCAGAAGCGACCGCTCAGGAAACGGTTTTCACTGTTCCATAGCTCATTCCAACGCCGCATCTCTTCCTGCTCAGCCGGCACCTATATAAGGATTCTTAAAATAGGTAACACTTGAAATGAAATCACACCTGAGTGAAAACATCCATGATGATGGAGTTTGTGTTTTGTTGTTGTTGTTGTGTTATGTTGTTTTGTGATAAAAGAGACCTGGAACTGAGGAGTTTCGAGGAGAAAAGGTGATACAAAATGGGAGATAAGAGATGACAGAGTCCAAAGCTTCACTTAGGACTGCCAAACACAGGCTATTTCAGCTGAGACACAAGTATTTCTTCTACACAGTTGTTTAAAGTCCTTGGTATTCATACAGCAGGCTATGGGAGGACACTTACGATAGTTTGCTCACCCGATCATTTATTGAGCATTTCCTGAGTACCAGTTATGTGCCAGGCACTGTGCCAATCAGTGAATACTCTTCTCAGGAATGTACAATTCAAAAGGAGAAATAGCGAACAGCTCAGTGATATAAAAGTGTTCAACAGAGCATATGAGTATTTTTTATTTGGTGATATTATTTGCAAACACTTCAAATCAAAATTATATTATATAGGAAGAGTATGATTATCCATATAGAAGAATTTAGGGTTTTTTTTTAATGTCATCAAACACACAAAGATTAATTCTATGCAGAGTAAACATTTGAGTCTAATTTTCATTACATTTATTTATTTATTTTACATTCCACAGCACACGTGTGGTAGTTATAGACCAGCTTGTAGCTGTCCTTTCTCTACTTCTGCCATGTGGAATCCAGGAAATCAAACTCTGGCCCTTACTTAGGCTTGGAGGCAGGTGCCCTCACCTATTGAGACAATCCCATTTAAGTATTTTAAAGTGATTTAAATATAAAATCAATTAGAAGAAAAAAGAGAGGAATGTATTTTTATAGCTCATTGAGACAGAAAGATCGCACTTAGGATACTAACACCAAAAAAGCAGTTAGGAGATGACTGACAAATGTCACTAATAAAGCATAAAAACCTGATAATATCAAAGCTGGTTGTGAAATTTTCTAGTCAAAAATATGCTAATATTGGAACAGCACTCATTAAAATGATGTTTTACCTACTATGTAGTCCTCAGATTTTCTGACATTGAAAAACTAAAACATTTACTTCAATGGGTAAATTCTCTATATTACAAAAAGAAGGACAAATATTCAGCAGAACGGGAAACAAATGAAAAACAGAGAACATGTACATTTAATAAAACAGAAAAGTTAACCAAAAATATTTGAGTACAGTAGTGTGAAAGTAAAATGAAATATCATTTCAATCCAAAAGACTGACATAAAAGACCTATGTAAACCTATATATATATTTCTAGAGGGTAAAAAGCCAGGTGTTAATGTTTCAAGAAGAAAGTACAGTCTCTTTGGCCAAGCGAGCCTAAGAAATTGTCTCATAGATACAATTGTATAGTATCCAAAGATAGTACTTGAAATATTTTTTTAAATAACAAAAGATTGGGAGTTAATTTCATCCAGGGTGGAGGCTTTCTGGTTGGATGCTTTTAGCTCACAGCAGTTCCGCTATGGCACCCTTCCTGCCCTCCAGTGTTCTCTTTTAACATCTTGTCTGGAACCTCTGTAATAAACTTGATAGCCAGGACATCAAAAGATTATGTCTTGTAGAAGTACACATTTATGTAAATGTGTACTCACTGACCCATGTGTATATTGTGGGTATATATTTAATCTGTGTCCTTTAAGGCTCTTCTGATGCTTCTTCGGACTTACTCAGTAACTTACACACTTCTTTCAAAATAAACCAGAGTCAAATAATTGTTGCATAAGGTATGAGAGTAAACAAGACCAACATTTGGGCTTGGAGCACTTTGAAATTCATGTACTCAGAAAACAAATGAGTAAAATATACTTGCAAGTAGAAACCCACTCGGAGATGTGTGGCCCTGATTTTTTTTAACTTTAAGTGGATGGATTTTTATTTTTTTTTATGTACATAATGACAAGGGAAGCATTTGTATCTTTTGAATTGCTTTATGAATCAAAACCCATGCAGGTTGTACACCTCCATCAGTGTCACAACAGTGTTACAGAATGTTGCTAATTGAATCTAAAAAGTTTTGCTCTCAAAAGCTCAGTAACCCCAACCCAGCATTACTTGGCTGGTTTGTTGGTCCTAGACAGACCTCTCTGGTGTCTTTTCTCTAAAACTATCATTACTAAGCTAAGGAACTTGTGTCTTGCAGGCTTATTTCCACCTGGGTATCAATGAGAAGTTAGGACTGTCTGGAAGGCCAGACAGGCCCATTGGCTGCCTGGGTACATCAAAGGTGAGTGTGCGCTCTCTTCATGGAGTGACTTTGGGTAGTAATTCGGAATGCTGAAATCATGCTTGGCCTCTGGCTGGCCCTTGCCACGTTTCATTATGTGCTTGAGGCAGTTATCTGAATCACAATTTTATGCACATAAATCATACTTATTGTGTGTCTCATTGCTGAAGCTTTCTGGGAATAAATGAATATCTCACTGCTATGTCATTGCCAAACTTTGTAAAACATTTATAATAATATTTACTCAAGCATAGGGTTTTCAACCTTATTAGAAATATTCTACTTTAAACTTACTGTCAAACTGATTCAAGAAAAAAAAAACCCTTAAAATTAATACTTTATGAATTTTGTTACTTTATTTGCCTATTCAGAAATAAGAATCAGTATTCATTAGCACTGAGACTTAGGACACTGCACCTTTGTGTTTTGTAACTGTTTGCCTTCTGTCTCCTCCTGCAGAGCTATCGCATCCTAGGGAAGACTGTGGTCTGTTACCCTATCATCTTTGACCTGAGTGACTTCTACATGTCTCAGGATGTTCTGCTGCTCATAGATGACATAAAGGTAGCTCTGCAGAGATGACTTTGTTCACACTGATTCTGTCAGATGTTGTCATATGGAGAATTCCTGGCTGTCTGTGACACTGGGTTATACCAAGTAAAATAGCGCCTTTGCAGAGTTTGGAATATTGGCTATGCTAAAATAAAATTAGACTCTTCTAGAAATGGAAAAGATCCCGTTTAAAACTGTGCTTGTTTGATACTAATAGTTCATTTCCTTTGGAGCAGATTGAATTAGCAGAATAATTTTACTTCTGACGACTATCTAGTAGGTCTCACTTAAGCCATAACTCTGTGATTAAGATCTGCTATACTCCGTTCTCTGTATATAGAGAAGAAAGGCTTAGAACCATGCTCACCACACATGGAACCAGACTTTTTCTGTTTAATTCTTGACTCCATTATTTACCGGCTGTATGTTCTCAGGAAAGTTATTTAGTTCCTCAGATAATAGAACGGCTGTTCTGAGGAACCGATAAATTAGTATGTGTGAAACAGTCAAAAAGTGCCGGGCACACGGTGGGAAGTTACATAATGGTGATGAGAATACATATCTAATCAAAGCACTCTCCACGTGTTACTGACAGTTTCCACAGTTTTCTTCTGTCTATTGGTACCAGTCCATAGTGAAAGGCAGTGATAGTCTTCTGAGTGATACAGCATGTGGGCAGCTGTTTCTCAGTTCATTCAGGAGCTGTACATTTTTAGGGAGAGAAAGAAACATGAAGAGATGGGAAAGAGAAAGACATGAGTAAGTAAGACCCACAAAACATAAAGTTTGAAATGAAAATGATGCTATGCTTCTAAGTAGCCTAAATTATCCAGGGTTTGATTATAAACTGTTATCAGTGTTACAGGCTCTTTGCCTCTCAGTTGAGGATCCCAGTAATCTCAGATACTACTCCATGACATCCTCCCTCAATCTAATTTTTTGATAGAATGCACTACAGTTCATTAAGCAATATTGGAAAATGCATGGACGCCCACTTTTCCTTGTTCTCATCCGGGAAGACAACATAAGGTAGGTTGATGGCAAGTTAGGTATGGGACAGACGAAATGGCTCCACCCTTAAGAGCTGTTCAGCGCTTGCAGGGGACCTGAGTTCAACCCCCAGCACTGGTGCCCAGTGACTCAAAACAAACAGCTCCAGGGGATATCATGCTCCCATCTGCCCTCTGTGGCTACTGCATTCATGTGCACACACCCACACACAGTCACACACACACACACATCACATCTTTAAATTAGTAAGTTACCCTTGCCTTATGGCTATTAACACAGAGAGTTTGAAAGCAGTACCTCCTGGTATTTTTGTATTCTTATCATGTTGTAAGTTCTTTCACATATATAGCAAATATTTGATTGTTAATCTCCTTCTCTATTGTTAATAGGCTTGTTTTATGTATCTGCTTTATTCTAGAGGCAGCAGGTTCAACCCCATATTAGACATGTTGGCAGCCTTTAAAAAGGGAATAATTGGAGGAGTCAAAGTCCATGTTGATCGTCTACAGGTAGCCGTCTAAAGTCTACATCTCCAGTTCAGGACAGCTAATCTGCGTTTCTCAATGTGTTTTACAAGTTTTTTTTTTTATTTTTTTCTTTATTAACTACACTTTATTTACTTTGTATCCCCCCTGTGGTTCCCTCTCTCCTCCTGTCCCAATCCTTCCCTTCCTCCCCCCTCTGCACGCATGCCCCTCCCCAAGTCCACTGATAGGTGAGGTCTTCTTTTTTTTCCTTCTGATCCTAGTCTATCAGGTCTCATCAGGACTGGCTGCATTGTCTTCTTCTGTGGCCTGGTAATGCTGCTTCCCCCTCAGGGGGAGGTAATTAAAGAGCAGGCCAATCAGTCCATGTCAGAGACAGTCCTTGTTCCTATTACAATGGAACCCACTTGTATACTGAACTGCCATGGGCTACATCTGTGCAGGGGTCTTAGGTTATCTCCATGCATAGTCCTTGGTTGGAGTATCAGTCTCAGAAAAGACCCCTGTGCTCAGATTTTTTGGTGTTTTACAAGTTTTATCTTGTGCTTACCTTCTTACTCCTGCTGGCCCCATCTCGACTTATCCAACTGTTCCAGTCAGGTGCTTTGAACAGCGGCTATTTCCTAGGCAGAATTTTAGACTTTGGCAGCTTTACTTCTTGTTGGTATATAAGGAAACAAGTCCATAAGTGGACTGATGACTTGCTTATAATGTTGGGCTTTTAGAGCCATTTTGGTTGTCTCTTGGTCACATGCTGCTTTGCACACTGAACTGTAGCATCCAACCAGGAGATATCTTTGTTCCATTCAAGCATCATAGCATTACCCACACAATTCCTAAATGGAAGGACCATTGGTCCCCAGCTACAGCACTGTTGCTTCTTTTATATGTCCTCTTCCAGGCAAATCAAGTATTTTTTAACTAGTTTAATACCCTCTAATATCAAGGAATGTTTTAAAATTGAAATCTATAGAGTCAACTTCAGCTAAACATGTACTTTATGAAGAGAATAGCCAATAAGGATGAGTAGGCTATAAATATAAAATGTGAATTAAAAATTATTTGTGTGTTTTCAATATTGGTTATCAACTTTGGGGAGTTAGTATTTTTTCACTCTTTCTTACACCTTATATGATAATCCTGCTGTCTTTGCCTTCAGAGTATATCCAGAATCTAATTTGCTTCCCCTAGCAGTGACACCATGATGCGCCTGCCATCATCCCTCACTAGACTTTTCTGTCATATCCTGAATTCTGCTATAGACAGTTAGCGTCGGCATGCTCACGCGTCACTAGCAGTTATGCTGATTCTTAGCCTCTGGTGACCTCTTTTCTCACACACACAGAAGTGGAAACCAGAGTCCCAAACATGGTCTATATGATCTGCAGCTCCTGCACCTTCATCATGGACCCAGCTTTCTACCGTCTCCCTACCTACTCTATTCCAGCCACCTATCTTCTAAAACTCACCATGCATGCTCCTACCCTGGGACCTTTGCGCTTGGTAGTCCCCCTTCAACCTGAGTGTTGACTACAGTCCCACTTCAGCATCTGATTTACTTTGTCATTTTGCTAGAGAAAATTTCTCTGGTCACATAAGTATAATGGCTAACCAGCCTCCTCCTATTCCTCTGCCCTAGTACCCCTTCCCCTTATTGTTCTTACTTCTACTTAGCACTTACTTTTCTAATTTGCACTCGCCATCATCTGATGTACATTAAAGTTTATATTCTTCATCTCATATACATAATTATAAGAAGAATCTTGGGGGACCAAAAAATTTATATTTGTTTATGCTAATCCTTAGCACATAATACAATGCTTGCATATAGCAAATGATTAGTAAATATTATTTGTCTAATAAACTACTTTGTCAACAAATAAGCTGTATAGATATGGGCTAATGTGTTAGAAATACCATTCAACAAATCCACATGAAGATCCTGCCCATAGTCTAAGAGCAGACTGCTTATAGTTGGACCATGTTGGAATGTGCACAGGGCTTGCACATTCGGCTTTCTCATTGATCCTCTGAAAGGGTGTTTGGTGTGCCTGTGTCGTGTGTGTCCTTACTGTGTCTGGGAGTGTTTATTTGTGGATATTCCTCTTTCATCATTTCTTCTAGAGAAATGATAGGTTCATTTGCCACCAAAAGCAATATTTCCTATCCACAGCTTCTTTATATTTGAAGCAAACTGGGAGAAAATGATATGTGTTAGAAAATCTTAATAAGAATACCTAACTTAAAATAATAACTGGCAGCTTGTTTTCTGACAGTTCTCTAAATAACTAGAAGTGATAGGTAGTGCTAAAAAGCCACTATATATTATCACCCATTCGTACTACTCAACACGAGCCACTGACCAGCAAAAAATGTTTGAGTTTAGACTCATTTAGTTTTCTGAACTTATAATTAAGAAGTAGTAGAATATAGATTGGCCAAATATGGGTTGCCACATACCAGAATACAGAGACGCAGTAGCTCAGATAGTCATTACCTTCAGGGTCTTTTAAGAGAGTTGGTTATTATATCACTGGGTGGTCCTGAAATATACTACAGTATCAGGGTCCAAGGTGCAATTTTCTGTTGTCTTTCCCAAAAACAACTTAGTACTTCATTTTCTAAAAGTTTAATAGATACTGTAGTATCTTAATACCTACTTTAAAATAAAGACATATATAGATAGAGGTTTAAATAATCAATGGGGACTCTGGACTCAATCCCTAGCACTATAATAAATGAATAAATGCCTGTAATTCAAAGAACAGAGAGACCATCTCATGGTGGCTTTCCTACTTAATATGACTCATGAATATGCTGCTTGATGTATACAGTCTATTTACAGATGTTTGTATTCTCTTTTAATTTGTTACATATAGAAATGTTTGATTTTAAAATTCTCATTTAGGAAATTGCTTCAAAATTGTATATAAGTAAACTTCAGCATTACTTATAGAAAAATATGAGCATAGAGTGATGCTTGACAGGCATAAACATTTTGAATCATCACATTGCAGACACTGATATCCGGAGCTGTAGTGGAACAGCTTGACTTTCTACGAATTAGTGACACAGAAAAGTAAGTCTCCTTGATTTACTTAGTTTTTGCATTTTTTTTGTGGTTACATTAGGAAAATGGGAAATCTGAAATGTTTCTTTGATTTCCAGGCTTCCAGAATTTAAGAGCTTTGAAGAACTAGAGTTTCCCAAGCATTCAAAAGTCAAACGACAGAGCAGTACTGCAGATGCTCCTGAGCTGAGACAGGAGCCGGACATCACCATCGCCGAGTGGAAGAACAAGTCCACACATGAAATCCTTCAGAAGCTGAATGTGAGCAAAATGTAATCACATCTAGCCCTAAGAGGCTGCCAGAACAGGACCTCCCAGTCAGGCCATGTGTCTCTGAAAGAAATAGGTGGCTGGTCTGTGGCCAGGGCAGGCAGTGAAAGTGTCCTCTTGGGCCAAAGTCAGTGTGGATGTATGAAAGACTGCAGATGGGTAAGAGTTTCACAGATTGGAACTTGGCGTGTGAGCTAGTAAAGACAGACAGAGTCAATGATGGCTGCCTTTGGGTTCTTCCGAAGGTTCATTCAGCACTCTTCTCTCCCTGCTCCATCCTCAGCCCTCCTACCCCAGAGTTTAGCTCCAGTGACTGCTTTATCTCTCCCATCACTGAGGAGCATGGTCCTCTTCCTGTACCTGCATGTGTATTTAAGCAATTTATGGCTCTCTCCTGAGATTATTCACATTTGTGTAAAGAAATGAAACCCTACTGAGAGAGCTGTAAACACTGGGTCATGTTTGGCCATACAGAGTTGAGTATGTCAACTAGATTCTTTCCTTCCAGTCATGGCTAGCATCTTATTAATCCATACACAGGCAATAATACCACATAGCAGTCACAAAGCACATACAGTCCTGAAATACAAATATTCTATATGTGTCCCATCCTGTCATGTATCTCTCTATCTACGCTGACAGTAGCATGGCCTCACATTTATAAGTAAGTAAAATCAAGAAGAGAGTGACTTGGCCAAGTCTCAGATGGTGATGTGTTAATTAATACTTGCACATACTATAGAGTCTGTCCATCAATTATTTTGCTTTCTGGAACACTTAGCATTAAATCCTTCTGTGTCTAATAGCTGTCTTGTGTACCCTATGCTTTCAAGGCATCTTAGACCAACAGGTCTGTGATGTCCTATTTACTGTATCAACAACATCTTATCTTCCTTGGGTTCCTCTCTGCATTGTGTGCTTTATTATCAGTTAGTCCTATGGTTACTGATGCTCATTTCATCACAGTTCCTTATGCCAATTGATGCTTTCAGGACTGCAGTTGTCTGGCTGGTCAAACCATCCTACTGGGTATACTGCTCAAAAGAGAGGGCCCTAACTTCATCACAATGGAAGGTAAGAGTAAATGAGCAGGGACATATCTACAACATAGATTGAACAGCTATCAGAAATGCATAAAAATGCTCAGTGTTCTAAGTTACTTCCTCTTCCATTAACTCTTCCACTTTTTAAATGGAAAGCAACCCTTCACCCTTAAGTGCAATGGACTCAGACGTGGCTCTCACGCAGACTGGCTGCCCTGCTTGGCTGTTCTTACAGCCTGGATTCCACTGTGACTATGAACTTCCCATTACAGGAGCTGCTTAGTGACATTTCTGTTTCCTGTTTATTTCCTGTAAATTTTCAAGAAAGTACTGAATAGTAATATTTCTGGAACTTGGCTTCTTTCTGGTTTGTAGCAGCCATTTGGAACAGAATGTGGCACTTTGTAGAATTCTGCTCTGAAAGGGATCAATAAAAATAAGTAATTTCTAATTGTGTCTGTGTCTAGTCTGCCCTGAGGAGGAGACCCAGTTATCCTTGAAATCTACATTTGTATGTGGTCATTGCTTTGAGGAATCGTTAAGTTCTACATCATAATCTCTCGCTGGCATTTTATAGTACAGAATAATATAGAATAGACTGAAGTATATTTCATTTCCAGTCATCAGACTTTTTGACTTATCTTAAAACCCTGTCTAGTGGAACATGTTGATTTGGTTAAAGTGAAAGTGCCCTAACCACACACTCAACAGTTCTGGTAATAAACTCAGCCTTCCCAGATGACAGTAGTGTCTACCTCCAGTTCTGGTAGTGCACTAAACTTACCCTGACGAAGCCTCCTTAGTTTCTGCATTATTGTAACAGTTACAGTTCTTGAGTATTATGAAGCAGATTTCAAATAAAATCCTTCATTTTTTTTTTAGCCTTAATACTAAGTATTAACAGAATCTTAATTGTTTTAAGGACAGTCATTGACATTTAATCTGTAGTTAAACCAAAAGAAGTAAAACTTTTTAAGTTAAAATTATAAAAGAACTCAACATGTTATTGGAAACCTAGAATTTTAAATAATTATTTTAATAATTTTTAATTATTAAAATACTATACAATAAAAATATTGGGAGCAGTCTTGTTTTTTTTATTTTTAGTTATTGCTGGGAAATATTTTCAAAGCAAATAAATGTCTTTTAGTTAGATATCTGAAAGACGTTAGCTTTGCTTTTTTTATTTGTTTTCATTTTGCAGTCCTGGGGATGGAATCTCAGGCCTCAGGCCTGCATGCTAGGAAAATGCCCTGCACTGAGCTGCATCTCCAGCCTCATTACTGTTGTTTATTTTGAGGCGATCTCACTCAGTTTCCCACACTGTCCTTTGACCCACTCTGTGACCCAGACAAGCTCTGCACTTGCAGCCCTCCCACCTCATTGTGGTGGAGTAAGTACTGCCAGCACCACCAGGCCCAGCTTTTGCAGGCGTCTACAGAACCTGGGTATAATTTAATCTAAATCAAGTCTGTAAAAAGAAGTGAGGGGAAAATTCTAAAGATAGTTTTCCTTATACTTAATAGCTTTTTAGTGCTCAGTTCGGCAACATTGGTTCTTTTTTATTGTTTTAAATTTATTTTTTATTACAATTATTTACTTTGTATTCCGGCTGTGGCCCTCTCCCTCATCCCCTCCCAATCCTGCCCTCCCTCCCTCATCTCCTCCATGCCACTCCCCAGGTTCACTGATAGGGGAGGTCCTCTCCCACCACCGCTTCCATCTGACCCTAGCCTATCAGGTCTCATCAGGACAGGCTACATTGTCATCTTCTGTGGCTTGTCAAGGCTGTACCAGCCAGGGGGAGGTGATCAGAGACCCTGCCACTAAGTTTATGCCAGAGACAGCCCCTGCTCCCTTACTAGGGAACCTACTTGGAGACTGAGTCTATGGGCTACATCTGAGCAGGGGGTCTAGGTTATCTCCACACATGGTCTTTGGTTGGGGCATCAGTTTTTGCAGGGACCCCAGAACCCAGGTTTTTTGACTCTGGTGGTCTCCTTGTGGAGCTCCTATCCCCTTCAGGTCTTTCTGTCTCCCCTTCTTTCATAAAATTCCCTGCACTCTACCCAAAGTTTGGCTATGAGTCTCAGCATTTGCTTCAATACCTCAATCAGTAGAGTCTTTCAGAGATCCTCTCCGGTAGGCTCCTGTCCTGTTCCCTATCTTCTCCTGCTTCTGATGTCTATCACATCTGTCCTTCTGAATGGGGATTGAGCATCTTCGCTAGGGGCATTGATTCTTACTGACAAAACCAGTCAAGAGTATAGACCAAGTGTAAGTCATGGCCAAAGTTTGACTCTGTGGGATGTGTTACCTGAGTATTGATTGGAATGATCATAGCTCCACACACTTATCAGAGCCTTAGTAAACTTCCATTAAAAAATAGGCTTTTATTCAGTTAATTAATATTTTACTGTGTTCTGTTTTCTGTTGAAAGGTAAGATTGTATTTGTTTAAAAGTTTATGTTACACATTACTTAAGAAAGTGATAGAATTTTGAAAACTACACCAAATCATATAGGTGCTAGGAACAAAAGCTTCTTATCTGGGTTACATATTTAAACCAATCAGCTCAAAACAAGAGGTTTTTTTTTTTTTTTTAATTTATTTAAGGGAAAATAAATGTTGTGCATTTAATTGAAAGCTTTCTTCAATGAAGACTGTCTTTATCCCACGTCTAGGCACTGTGTCTGACCACATTGAGAGAGTGTACAGAAGAGCTGGCAGCAAAAAGCTCTGGTTTGTATTGCTTTCCTGTTATGTTTTCATTTTTGTATCATTATCTTCAGTAGCTTAAATATAACAATTGATACTTACAGGTGTTTTTCATCCTAATTTTGATGTTTAGACTCTAAAGTTATGGCACCCTGACTTCATACTTTCGAAGGGTATTTCCATTTCCATTTCACAGGACACTAAATAAAAATATCTGGGAATAAAATCCTCCCCAGGGATTGAGCGTAGGGAACCCTCACTGGGATGACAGGATCATGATTCTGCTCTCCTGCACTGCCCCAGAGAGGTGCTTTTAGTTTCATCCCATATCTAGAAAGTCTGTTCTGTTGTTTTAGAAGACACTAGGAGACCATTTAATCATAATCAAAAATAATGAGAGGTGATTATCTCATCACTTAATTTGAAAGAGTCATGAATAAGGCTGTCTAAATTCACAATGAGGAGAGTGTATCTAAACATGCAGCTCTGCACTTTGATTAAATTAAGTATCAAGTAGTTTCTTATGAAACTCCCTTAATCTCAGTAAACTTTCTATTTCTAGTCTCTGAAATAAGGGACTGGACAACATTTCTAAATAGTACTTCATCTCTACTTTATGGTGAATACACTCTTCCTGCCTGGAGAAGTAGTAAGCATCCAGCTTAGATATCTCAAATTTCCACTGTAAGTTCTTAGTACAGTAATATGTGCAGTCAGTAGATGTTTTTATGGATAGTGTGCTTTGCTGTACCTATAGTATTGTTTGGGCTAAGCAAAACCAGTTCTTGCTTCTGCATTATACTTATGTCTTTGATAAAACATTAAGTAGCAAACATTTAAAAATGCTGACTGTTATATTTAAACAAACAGAGTCCTGGAAGCTTTATTTATTCTATTCTCCTTTTATGGCTTTCCACTGCCCCCAGGCTGGCTGTGCGGTACGGGGCTGCATTTACCCAGAAATTTTCCTCCTCTATAGCCCCACACATTACCACCTTTCTGGTACATGGGAAACAGGTAACATGCACAGAATTTGGGAAACTCAAGTTGCTTGATACGTGTGGGTTTATCTGCATTCTGAGGGTTACATGTGTCTTTTGGTGTTCAAGTTTTGATGAAAGAGTCTCTCTAGAAGTGGGAAATATTTGTTTCACTAACTTGGTCAGCTGTCGGCTTGATTTTCTACTAGTCCTTTCATGTTGTAATTAAGAAATATAAATGCTTGTTATAGGCCAATTTCTGTGGATATCTTGAAATTTTAAAAACAGTGGAACTTTCAAACCTACATTTTGATTTTACTTTCTCTAAGTGTTCACATAAATTTTACTTCTGAGGGGAAATGTCTTATATATTGCATGTGGTGTAATTTGGGGGGTGTAAATCTGTTCTCTCTACATTCTAAGACGTTTTCAGGAATATAAAAATAGAAGTGTGAATTCCTTCCCCCAGCATTCTGTCTTTATCAAGAAAGAAAGTGAGAGTAATTCATTTCTGAAATGCAGTACTGAGTCCTGTAATCCAGGCATCTGATTATCCAGGTACCAAAAGCAACATAAGTCAAGGCCAGAGAGAGATGGCCCAGCAGTTAAGAGCACATACTGCTCTTCCAGAAGACCCAGGTTTGGTTTCTCACATCTAGCAGCTAACTCTGGCTCCAGTCTCTGCAGGCGCTCACACTCACATGCAGACACACTCAGAGTTTAGAAATAATATTGTAGAAAGAAACATGGCATAAATTGGTATAATGCTTGGTCACAGGCATATAATGCTTTAGCATCTGTTGATATGAAGCAGAATGTCCTCTTAATTCCTCCCTCTCCCATCCCAATTAAAGGAATAGTTAGGGCCTCTTGTTCTTTTTCTTTCCCTTATCTTTTAGAAATTGATCTTGGCACCAGTGATGCCTTTTGCCACTACTTGGTGGCTGTGGTGAGGATGAGACATGCCTTCCCCAATTCTAGATGGTCTTCCTTCAAGGTCAGGTCTAATGAGAATTTACTGTTTCTTCTCCATCATGTGAGGACCCAACTGTATACATTTTAACATTCTCCCGAAAGGTGCCATTTATTCACCTTTTTTTCTGTTTGTGAAGATCTGGCCTGCTTTCTTCTTTGCCCTCAGGTCGGTTGTACGCCGTGCAGCAAGTCTTTTAAGTAAAGTAGTGGACAGCCTGGCCCCATCCATTACTAATGTTTTAGTGCAGGGCAAACAGGTAAGTATGTGCTTTCCACACACACAGTCACAACAGTTTCTGGTTAGCACACTAATATCTGCAGGCATCGGTGTCAGAGACTTCTCTAGAGATTACCAGTGAGTGGCTTGCGAGTTTCTTCAAGTCTTTTTCCTCAAACAAAAAAGATGCTTGCACAGTCTGAAAGCCACAGAGCAGTTAGTGGGCCATCTCATTTTCATCCTGCACCTTGGGGCTATAATTTTCAGGCCCCATGTTTACTTGAGTTCAGTGCAGATTCTGGTGTAGAAAATAGACTAATGGACCTGCTGAGGCACTCAGACAGATTCATGATGGGCAAAGCAAAGCAGAGGACACATTTTCCTTCCATTCCACCTGACCACTCCCTTCCCACTGCTAAGAAACTCATTAATGTTCAAGAAGAGCCAGAATCTACATGCCTGCTCTGCTCCTTCCCTTTGCCCTCTAGACTGTCTCTCTCTCTAACTCCTTCCTACCAGTCAGCTCTTTGACTTACTGCTTACAGGGCCATCTACAGTTGGTGCTCTCACTTTATTTCCTCCCTCCCTTGCATCTTCCCCCTTCTCCCCTCTCTTCTCTCTCCATCCCTCTCTTCTCTCCACTACTCCCTTTCTTCCTCCCTCCATTCTGTCCACCCCTTCCCCCTTCCTCTTGCTCTCTTTCTGTCCCTCTACCCTCCCTCTCCACTCCTTTGTCTCTTTCCAAGATCCTTGATGGTAAATGGGTTAAGTTGAGCTATGCATGCTGCTGCTCATTTCCCGTAATCTCTAATCATCTGGCTGATTCATTGATTAGAGTGAAAACCTGTTTGCTTTCTGGCTCTCCTTTGGAAATGGATGTGTTTATTGTCTGTTCCTGACAGCTAATCTAGAAATATAGTAAGCTTTAATAATAATAGAGGGTTTTTTTTAACCTTTTTTAATACAATCAACTAATTGCTTATATTTCAGGGATCTTAATTAAGACTGAAATAATTTAATTCAGATACCTAGCTTTGGGGATGTTAGAATAATGTTATTTACCTTCTCTTAGAATGTTGTTTAACAGTTAAACATAAATACAGTAATAAGAAATTACTGAAAAAAAGTTACTTTCCATATAGTTTTCTCCATGCTCCACATTAGTGTGTAAGCTTTAAACCACTGTCAGTGATTTGGTAAACCAAGGAACAGGAAATGGTTACCCAGCACCTTTTATTACCAGGATCTTTATCTATAGCCAGAGTCATTCACAGCCACTACTGTGAAAGAAAGCTAACTAGGCTTTGGGAAACATGTTTCTCATTGGTTTTAGGCCGCATAGCCAATTCTACCTGTGGTCATAGGTTTTAAGGCTAAGTGGTTACTGGCCTGACATTAGAAGGGCAGGCTTGGGTTTGTCTTATCCATTCTGAACGATATCCAGAGGAGACTGTAGCCTGCGTTTAAGACCCTGTTCCCACATTCCAGAAGCCTCCAGCTGTGGCTGGACTCTTGTCCATCAGGCCAACACATCTCCCACAGAAACATTCCTGTATTATAAGCAGTAAGGCCAGACTGAGGCCATACACCAGCAGCTCAGCCTAATGACAGGTGCAGGCAAATTCCTCATTGACTTGTTCTCATCCCTTCACAGGCAAAGACATGGAAATTGAAAAAAGCATGCATTTGCCCATAAATAAGATCTACTCTAGCCTGAGTAGGGTGGTTTCTCAGACAACTTGTAAACTGTCTCAAGCTCTCTTGTATAAAAGTAGTTCACTCATCATTATCTCTAGCAACTAATTATGTCGCTTCTGTTTTCTTTACATAATGGCATTTTAATCAAAGCCAAAGTAACCATATGAATATTTACTGGTTGGTGTCATTAATGTCTGATAAACCAGTAGTTCTTATAGGTTGATTTTTTTAGATAGATCAGTAGGTGCTGACACAGATATGGATATATTCTAAAGCCCAGGCTGGCCTCAGACTCATAATCCCCCTGCCTCAGCTTCTAAGAGAATTGATTCTAGATGTTCGCCACTATACCAAGCCAGTTCTTACTTTTAGTCCATTACAAGATTGAAAAGGCTGCTTTACTCCTTCCCTCATCTCAAAAGCACATGTCTTTGAGGTACTGTTGCTTTTCCTGCCCCATATACTTATAAGCTGTTTGCGGAAGAGGTACGAAGTGTTGATGAGGAGGAAGCAAGAGCCACAGACCCCTCTGAGAAGCAGCTGGTCAAGGAAAGAGGAGAGATGCAGGCATTCTCTTGCAAGCTCTAGTAGCACTTTCTGCTTTGAGTTTTCTTTATCAATTCTTCCTGAGCTTTTCCTTTCACAGGCTTGTGGACAGTCAGTCCATTCATTCATCCCATAGGTGAGCCATCTGGTATCATGGATCATAACCCTCCATATATACCTGACATTACTCCAGGAGAAGTGACAGCTACAGAGAAACTATATGGCCTTCCTCCTGACTTTGAAAGGTTGAAATGCTATTAAAGAGCAGAAAGTTTTCCTTTAGAAACTGTAAAAATAGATCTCCCAAATGCTGGACTGTGTAGTGAAATACAGCTATTAAATGTATTTTGGCTCCTCTAAGGGACTTCCTAGCACTAAAATTGCCCCCCCAAATTAATAGTTATTTATATGTACTTACCTTTACTCCCCTGAGATCCTTACCTGCCCTTATATTTTAGACCAGACTCTGAACCATCATGGACCCCAGTGGGAGTCATGCTTTGAAAGCCATTTTAATAAATATCAGGAACAGTTATTCTACCTAACTCCCTAGCTTACACAGAGCAATTTCAGCCTGCCAGTCATCCTGAAGCTTGATTTTTTTTTTTTTTTTTTGGTTGCTAGGAATTCTTTAACAGTAAAATTCTGGCACTTGTAGGTAACTCTGGGTGCCTTTGGACATGAAGAGGAGGTCATCTCTAATCCTCTGTCTCCAAGAGTGATTAAGAACATCATCTATTATAAGTGTAATACCCACGATGAGAGGGAGGCAGTCATTCAGCAAGAACTGGTCATCCATATCGGCTGGATCATCTCCAATAGCCCTGAGCTGTTCAGTGGCATGCTGAAAATACGAATTGGGTAAGTGCTTTGGTTTGCATAGAAGTGTATTCAAGTGTCCTCCAGCAGATCCCAACTTCACATGTAAAGCCTGAGTCTGTGTGTGTCTAGGAAGGTGCCACTTTCTTCCATGCTGTAGAAAGTAGCATCTGGAGGTATGAAGAAGTAAATGCCAGTGGCCTCAAAGAATCCACACCTGGGTTTACTTCCCAGGTAAAACATAGCAGTGAAATCAAACTCCAAGGGCTTCAACAGCTGTATCACATAAAAAGAAATAAGAGGCAAATACATGTCAGAATTCTTAAAATGGATGAGCCATGACAGAAAATTCTTTTTTAGCAAAACTGTGTCAGGAGACATAATCCAATGAGAGATCAGTGTTTTAAGAATATTCTACATCTGTTTCCACCAAATCTGGTGTTGGGTTGTTACTACTCAAGTTCAAGTGAGGAACTGAACATAAGGCATCCCAATATCCCTAACCAAGACTTTTGTGGAGCAGCATGAGGAGGGCGGCAAGCTCCGCCATCCTGCTTCTTAGTAGTTCTGTGGCCTCCCCAGCAACCTCAGGCCTGCGCAGACAGATCCACTGCTCCATGTGAGAAGGGAATGCTGTGAAAGCTATGGCAACCCATAAAGCATATTACAAGTGACCTATAAATATGCCCTCATCCAAAACACTGAGATGACATCTGCGCAAAAGTAACAAATTTTTGGAAAGAATATACACTCCCTATTTTTTTAAATAATTTATTTAATTTTTTTATGTGCATTAGTGTGAAGGTGTCATATCCTTTGGAACTTGGAGTTACAGAGAGTTGTGAGCTGCCATGTGGGTGCTGGGAATTGAACCCAGGTACTTTGGAAGAGCAGATGGTGTGCTTAACCACTGAGCCATCTCTCCAGCTCACTCCCTATTTTTTATAACGAAAATGCATTGGTACATACATTTAAATATGAATATACATACATGTAAATATGAATAAGGACACTGTTCCTGTTCTGCTTGACCCTGGATTGTTGATTTTAAAAAAAAAAAAAAGTCTTTGCAGTTTCTTGTATAGATTTCTCTTTGATATAAGCAGTTTTTTAGTGTGTGTGTGTGTGTGTGTGTGTGTGTGTGTGTGTGTGTGTGTGTTTGCAACAGCACAAGTGTAGAGGTCAAGTCAAAAACAATTATAGGAGTTGGTTTCCCCATTTCACCATGGGGGTCTCAGGGACTGAGCTGATGCTTATCAGGTATGGTGGCAAGTGCCCTTATTAATATATCTTCCTTTGTGTTGTTTATTGCTTTCTAGCTTTTTAATTTTGATTTCAGACATCTACCAAAGTATAGATACTACTGTGATAACAGCTACATGTCCATGTTATCTGTAACACCATGTGTGCTCTGTAAGTTGTCAGTTCTTTGCCTGTGATTATGTCTCTGACAAGGACCTATAGCTCAATCCTGCTACCCAAAACCAGGAGAAAATGCAGAATTTTGAAGTATGGTTGTCATAAAACTCATGTTAATTTCACACCACCATGAAGCTACAAATTGAGAATGTCCAAGGTTATAAGGAAACAAACAAAATGAGATTTTACACCTTTACTTATCATGCGACAAGAAATATGAATGATTTGAAACCAATTCTAAGGCCCTTTATCCAGGAGATAAAGGTACTCTGAGAAGTTTGGGATCTTAGAGCAAGGTTTCCACTTCTTTTAATATTGGAAATTACCTCTGTCATAGGAGAGTTTCATCTTGTTGACCACACGTTAAAAAGCTGTAAAATCTTTCTACTTGTTGATAGATCAAGCTGGCTCAGTCAAAGTATAACAAGTAAATCCATTTACTTGGTCACACTTTCAAGATCACTATCGCAGTTTGAAAGAAACCACACTGTGCCTTTTTTTTTTTTGGACCTAGGGTAGATACCCAAATTTCCTGAATGGTGGATATGTACTAGGCCTGTGAGGCTGTTTAGTAAGTCAGCATGGGGAAAATGACGGGACCTAAATGAGTAGAGAGTTGCTCTTCATCTTCCCCAAGGAACCTCTACATCCCTGCGGTCACTGTTCTGCCATCTGCTTCACCTCTCTAGAGAGCAGCTCCGTGTCATGCAGGAAGACTGGAGCCTGAGTCCTCTTCTGCGGCCATGTCAGGAGACTGTCTTGAGCATGTACGTTATCTTCCTGTTCTCAGAGAAAGAGACAGTGAATACTGGAGCTGGCCTTCTGAACCCCTGGGATAGATCATGAGATCCTTTCAAAACCTCCATTTCACAGACAAGTCAGCAGCAGTTAATGAAATTAAGTGATTTGCCCATGGCCACAAAGTCAAAATTCAGGATTGGAAACTAGTGTAGATGCCTCATAGTCACTCCTTTGGTCCCCTCACGCTGGGAAAGGAATTTGAAGATAGTTTGCAGCATCATGACTCTAATGTTTGATAACTTGAGGTACTCTCCTTGTAATATTGGAAAACAGGTTCCTCTGGGGAATCCCTTTTAATCGCCACAAATCTCAAGAATCCAAAGACAAAATGTCCCCAACCACAAAACACCCCCAGCCGCCTCAAACACATTGTACCCACAGGTCTCCTTGATCTTCTTACTGGAGACAGTCATCCTGGAAAAGGAACCCTTTTGAGAGTAGACTGATGCCCCTTTAGGGGCTGGGGTGGAATGACCCCAACCATTGCCTAAGGAAACTCAGAATCCCAATGTGGTTATCTGCTTTATTTAGCATGATCTCGCCTCTTATTTCTTAATTTGGGCCTCATGAAACATCAAATCCTGAAGCCTTCCCCATGCCTGTGCCCACAGTGATTGTTCATGAGATTCATACAAAGGATTTAAGATGCTATTTCTATAATAGGCACAGACATCAAAAACTGTAGTTATTCAGTCTGTGTACCTTGTGAGACAACTCCCCCCCCGCCCCCCAAAGAGGAAAAGACTGTAATGCAGAACACAGCTCTCAACCACAAAGCACAAAGCCAAAACATATGTGACTGTGGTCTAGGAATGAGTTCAGGTTGCCCTGAAGAGCATCATGGAAGGAGGCATATTAGCATTCTTTAGAACAAAAGAATTCATAAATTAATACATTTACCAAATACAGACAAAAGAACCCTTCTAGGGTCTGTGTCTCCAGTGAGAGCACAAGGCTTCTGCAAAGCTAGACACAGACACCACCAGATAGACAGTTGACAACAAAGCTAGGAAAAGTCTGCAGTAGATTTTAGGCAGCTGGTGATGATATTCTTAGTTCATGGGTTGCTGGAAGCTATTGGTCTGTCAAAAATGGATGCCAAAGCTGAGTTTGGTGGCATGTAGGAGGAAAAGGCAGGAAGATCTCTGAGTTCCAGGACAGCTAGAAGTGCACAGTGAGACCTTGTTTCAAAACAACAATGACAACAAAAAGAGGTGCTAAAGAGGGCTGTTAAGGTGTCTAGAGAGATGGCTCAGAGGTTAAGAGCACTGTCTGCTCTTCCAAAGGTCTTGAGTTCAATTCCCAGCAACCACATAGTGGCTCATAACCATTTATATGAGTTCTGGTGTCTTCTTCTGGTGCATGCGGGTAGAACACTGTATACATAATAAAATAAATAAATCTTTAAAGAGGGGGGACTGTTAACTCAGGAACAGATGTGGATAATCCAAGATCATTTGGCTCTGGATCTGCAAATTCTAATTTCCACATCAGGAAATTTTAATCAATCAGCCTGGTGGAGTCTTCAGCACAGGTATGCCTTTTCTTCCCTGGTACTCCAGTTACACACTTTGTCTCTTTCTACATATTCTTATTATGTTTACCTCATCTTTAATAAGTTTTTACTAAGTTCCTTTAGGTGACCCCCTCCATGAAAGCACCATGCTTGCACCTCCATGCAAGCACACCTTTAACGGCTGGCTACTGGGGGAGCAAACATGCACCTCAGATGTTTCCTTATGAAAGGTTGCCTTAAGTTAGTCCCTGATACTTTTTTTTTGAAAAAATTTTTCCATGTTTTATTTTAATTTTTATTAATTACACTTTATTCACTTTGTATCCCCCCGTGGCCCCCTATTCCTCTCCCAATCCCACCCACCCTCCCCCTTCTCCCCACATGCCCCTCCCCAAGTCTACTGATAGGGGAGGTCTTCCTCTCCTTCCTTCTGATCCTAGCCTACCAGGTCTCATCAGGACTGGCTGCACTGTCTTCCTCCCTAGTACGTTTTTAATTAGCACAGTTTTGAAAGGCCAAATTCTTTATAAACTGTTGAACCTGTAGCTGCTTCTAAGGTACTCACTCATTGTTGTAGCATTTTTTTTTTTAAGCTGGGAATTTAGAGAAGGCACTCGTTTGCTTGCTTACTTGATTCTTTAGACGATACTGACATCTCAGGTGGGTATTATTTGGATTTTTTTCAGTTGTTGTTTTCTTTTAGTGCTAATCAAGATTAGACACTAACTGGCAAGATTTTTATATCACATTCTTGAAATGCCAGCATTCACTAGGCTGTGCTGAATGCACACGCTTTAATCACGTTACATCTTATCCTCAGTTCCCACATGCTGCCCACACTTTTATCTGTGCTTTAACCTTCCTGAGTCTTTTTCAAGGTTTTTTGATTTGCATCACACACTGCTCCAGTTGCTTTTTAAACGAGCAGCACCGTGTTTTTGCTTTTCTCCAAGGATAATCCTGCCAATGCAGTGTCTTCAACTTTATTGTGAACAGACTCAGCCTGCTACAGGAATGGTATCCTAGCCTTATAATGATTTGATTTGCTGTCTCATTATTGATTTGTGTGCCAGCTTTCATGTTGAAATAGATCAAGTTCCTGACAGGCCATTACTGTAAAGACCTGCAATCAACTGCTTTCTACTGTAGGCCTGTCAATCAGGCTTTAACAGGAGAAAAGCCCCTGGGGATGTATGCTACCAGGACTTTCTCAGCTCTGCCTTTCATGTTGATCTGGCGCTGTATAAGCAACTACGACCCAAACGATCCTGTCTTCTGATGCCTAAGACGGCCTCTGTAGGTCACATATTTGGTCGCTGGTGTCAAAGGTACAAACTTTAACACTGCTTGGGCGATATGGAGAAGTTGGTGACCGCAACCCCAAGTTCATTATCATCATTTTGGTACCCTCTAAAATCTTTGTTTTGAAGAACATTTGACAGGAGAGGAGGAAGTGAGGTGACATCTGTCATATCTCTATTCTGTCGATTAGGTCTGGGCCAAAGGAGATGAGGCACAGGGCTCCAGTTTTGTAACTAGAAGTTCAGTTGCCTCATCAAACTGTCACACTTTCTATGTTAACATGAATCAGGCCAGAAGTCCTGCCTTGCAGCTTTCCCACTTCCTGTCACATGGTATCTTAGACATCTTGGGCTGCCCTAGTAAAATCTCGTAAATACTCAAACTTATTTTCTTGACGTCTGCAAGTTCAGTGTCCTGGTGCCAGCTGATTGGGCTCTGGTGAAGAGGCCTTCCTGTAGACAGCTGCCCTGTCACTGAGGTCACTGTGACCTCAGCTCACCCTAGTCCTTACCAAAGGCCCCAGCTGCAGATACTCTCCCCAGGGCCAGGGCTTCAGGACAGGAATTTGGAAGGAGTAGTGTTACAGCTTAGTGAATAGCTAATAAATAGACAGTCATTTATTAAGTTGCTTAACTATAAATATCAGGCTTTATTCTCTTGAAATAATGTGGAAATAATTATTAAAGTTGTTTGTTGCCCAGGGTCAGGACTGTTCTTTATGGCTTGTGTTTTCAGATGTGTGTTTTGAGTGGTGTCACTTACCTGTACTTTCTTCACTGTCACTCCTTGATGAGGGCGTGCTGTTAAATAAAATGCTGACACATAAAATGGTGTTCTTGCTAACCTCACCACAGGAGTGTTTTCAGAGGGTGAACTTGTTCTTTGGACTGCTCAGGAGTAACCCTCCAGCTGTCCTGAGGGAGGACACTGTTATCCTCCAGCCAGACCCTGAGCTGTCTGGAGGTTAATCCATCAGTCCTGTGTATCTGCTACTTTCTTACTTGCTTACTGGCAAATTGAGTGTGTCTGGTTCTCCAGACATTGTTCCAAGATAAACATTGCTCTTTTGACCTCCCACATTTCCTCCTTTCTCTTTCTTTTTTCTTTTTCCCATTTTGGGAATTAAAATGCTTTTATGTTGGAGCCATCTCATCAAGTTTGTAACCTTGGCAATGGGCATGGAGGTGATAAGTCAGAGTCACCCATGGACTTTTTAACTATATGTAGTCCTGGAAAAATGTCTCTTGGATTTCTCTTTTTACCAAGTTCCTTTATTTTTCTCTTTTTCCATTGGCATATGATTGTTAGAATGATGCAGGACATTTTCTGATCTTCACTGTGTCACTCGGCAGTTTGCCTTCTCAGAGCCCCCAACACCTTCTCTCATGTTTTATATGTAATGTTGCTTTTCTGTTTTCATTTTGGTCTTTCCAAAAATTTCATGATATAAAAAATTAGCTTTTACTGGCATTTTGTGATTCTTTAAACTTTCAAAAGGACTTTTAAAATATATATGCCTTATTTATTCATACATGTAGTATGTTAGATGAGAAATAGTCATGTCACCATTTGAAAAGTAACTCAACAGTGGGGCACAACTGGTAAGTAATAGGTTTGGGTTATTGTTTTGGTTTTTCATTATATTGTGGTTTCACAACATTTCTTTTTAATTCTTTGACAATTTCATCCATGTGTTTTGGTCATTTATACTCACACCGCTATCCCTCCTACGGGAAGCCTTTTTCTTCACGGTCAGCCCAGTCCTGCTTTGGTGTCATTCCTCTTCTTCCTCCTCCTTTTCCCCCACTGAGTTTAGTTAGGATGCTTTGGTGAACACTAGTGGGCATTTGCTGAAACATGGACAACTTAGCAGCAGCAACGCCACCAAAAGAAATGACACCCCCTGCTGGGATCATGTTGCACAGCTTTAATACTAGCTTTCAAAGGCAGATCAGGCAGAAGCAGACAGGCCACTGAGTTTGAGGCTAGCATAGTGAGACCACAGATTGAGACCCTGTCTCAGAACAAAGGCAGATCAGGCAGAAGCAGGCAGGCCACTGAATTTGAGGCTAGCATAGTGAGACTACATACTGAGACCCTGTCTCAGAACAAAGCCAAACAGCAACAACAACAAACCAAAGGAAGGAAAGGAGGGAGGGAGGGAGGGAGGGAGGGGAAGGGAGAAGGGAAAAGAAAGGGGAAAAAGGGAAAAGAGGAAGGGAAGGGAAGGGAAGGGAAGGAAGGAAGGAAGGAAGGAAGGAAGGAAGGAAGGAAGGAAGGAAGGAAGGAAGGAAGGAGAGAGAGAAAGAAGGAAGGAAGGAGAGAAGAAAGAAAGAAAGAAAGAAAGAAAGAAAGAAAGAAAGAAAGAAAGAAAGAAAGAAAGAAAGAAAGAAGAAAGGAAAGAAAGAGGAGAAAGGAAAAAGAAAGAGAAAAAGAAAAAATATCCCCAGTACCTATGAACTGCCAGTAGTCCCTGAGGGAGGGTGGGACCTCATGAGCTGCTCTCCCGTTTGTGATGAAATGTTGACAGGCAGTTTTGTGTGGGCCTTGTGCAGGAAACCAAACCTACAGTGAGTTTGTCAGTACAGCAGCCATGGCATCACATCTGGGAAACAGCATTTCATAGCATCCTTCCCATCCACCAGCTCTTAGACTGAATCACACTCCTTTTCTGCGATCTTCCCTGAGCCTTAGAGTAGGTGAGATTGGTGTCCTTTTCAGTTATTCATTCTCAACAATTTGGCCGAATGTGTGTCTCTGCCTTACCTGTTGCCTGCTACAAAGTTTCTCTGACAAAGGCTGAGAACAGCACTAAATGAGCACAAACAAGTGTTTAGAAGACAGTGTGACATTATGTCTGCTTGAGGAAGTGACAGCAGTAACTTCTCCCTGAGGGCTGTGATCCCCACAGCCATGGTTTACAGTGGCTAACCAGGTTTACAGTAGCCGGCATGGCTTTCCAGTAGGGCAGGCCTCAGAGACAATCGAAAGTGGCTTGCTACTCATTCCCTCAGGGCACCAGGGGGTATATCTTGCCTGGCAGGTTGCTGTTATAGCCCCAGAGTCCACAACTGTGTAGGATTGCTGATGCTTATTCTTCTCCAGGAGCCTCCACAGCACCTCAGGCATCATGAAAGCCAGCCAGAAGAGTGAGACCTGCATGATTTCTCTGTGTCATGCAAGTGGAGAGTGTGGCGTCTTCAGCAATCTAGCTCTAGTGTGCAACCAGGAGCAGTGACAGTGGCCTGTGTTAATTTGGAAGCCTCTGGGACTTCTGGACCAACAGCTTGTAGGGAGAAAATTCCCAACTTGCCCTGGGGTTTTCATTTAGTAGCCTGTGGCTTCTAGGAAGAAGAGTATACACACATACAAGGTGCTTCTGCTTAAAATTTTTTAAACTATATTCTTTTAATTAGCTTACCTCTAAAATAATAGGTTTACATGAGGGCATTTGTTTCAGATACTTAGTTTTTGTTAACCTTTCCTTTCAACCTGTTTCCCTATTCCCATACCCCATCCCAGCCTAAGCCCCTCTATCCTACAACTATTTCATATTCTGTGTATTCTGTATTCCCCTCCTTTAAGGCTTCCTCTCTAGTGACCCTTTTTGGCTTCTTAGCCTCTATAGACACTATGAGCTAAACATACTAGTCCTAGAGTTCAAAGGTAGGGTCTGCAAATGAGAGCAATCACATTGCATTTGTCTATCTGGGCCTGGGCCTACGTCACTTGATGTGTTTCCCAGTACTGTCCATTTTCAGCAGAATTTCTGTGTGTGTGTGTGTGTGTCTGAATAAAATCCAATGTGGCACTTATGCATGTGCATGCGGCAGTCAGCACATCTGCCACGCTGCTCTAGTCTGTGTGTCAGAGGCATAAAGTAAGTTCCAAGTGTTTCACCTTTCATCCCTGAGCATCTTAGAGAGTAGATATAATTCTTTTAAAAAGGCTTGTAGCCAGGCATGGTGGCTCATACTTATAACCAAATACATGGGAGATTGATACAGGATTGCCACAAGTTCAATGCAAATCTCAGACTCTGTCTCAAGAGAGAGGGGACAGAGGAGGGAGGGAGAGAGGGAGAGAAAGAGAGAGAAAAGAAAGCAAAGATTGCAGCAGCCATCAGCACATGCCACAGTGCTCCAAGGGGTCTGAGAAACCCAGGGAGGCTCCAAAGTGTGACAAAATGGAAAAGGTGACTCATGAGATTGGAAAGAAAAATGACAGAGAATGACAAATCTATACCCTTTGCTGCTACATGGCAGGCAGCAGGCTGCAGGCACAAGGGTTGTGCCTTATGAGCCATGGGGCTGCCAGCACCAAAACCAGGAAGATGTGTGGCAGCCTGAAACTCCTGGAGAAATAGGTCAATGCTGGGTGGAGCTGGCCTAGGTTCATCAGCCAGTCCCCAGCATGGAGCAGCTTCAGTTGCAGCCCTGGCAGCCTGCCCTGCTGGAAACAAAAGACACAGGCAGTGTTGCTGCCTACAGTCTACAAGGTTAAGGTCGGGTGGGTGGGGAGGTGTTTGGCAGCCAGGCGCCAGCTCTCAGACACCCTTCCTAGCCACAACATCACCCTGACTCTGGGCAGCAGCAGGGTATCTGAGAGGAGGCTTGGCAATGTCTCGGCAATGGTCCACCATTTATGGTGCTTCAGAAACCAGAATCCTTGAACCAGATCAACAACTCATTGCAAAGGTATTTGGGGAAAAAATATACTGTGTGACACAGTGCAGTTTCCAGTGCCACTGTGATGAACAAATATGCACTGAAGAGGTGGGACAGATGGAGGAGTGGAGCGGTGAGTGAGCCTTGGAGAGAGGCAGAACTAGAGACATGAAGGTGGGGACAGCCGTGAGAGGAGGCTACTGTGTGGGGTGGGGAGTCTTGGACACAGACACACAGCACATGTCTTTGCTGAGTAGGGCTGACAGGTGCTGTGCAGCAGCATAGACTCAGTCCCCAAACAGGCTGCCCAGCCGCGTGATCATCCTGGCTCTGAGCAGTGACAGCATGTCCAAAAGGAAGAATGGTTTATTTGCTGAGGCAGACCTCCCCAAAGACCTTTATGGCGCATCCTACCCCAGGAGGCCATGTTGTTATCTGTTGTCCACTGCCCCAGGCCATGTTGAAGCCCAAGGTTAAAGTGGATGTCCATAGTTTGTGTTACCACAGGAGGTAGCAGGAGGCCTCATTAGTGTTTGTGGTCCAGGTGCCACCAGAGACCATGTTGATGTGAGTGGCCTGTACTGGCACTGATGGCCCTACTGGGGTTCTGAGGTTCCTGCTACAGCTGGGGTCTATGCTGCTACAGAGGAGCATGTTTGGTTCCATGATCCTACCGCCAGGGGTTGTGTTGATGCCTGTGGCCCATGTTACCATTGAAGGCCACACAGATCTTCATGGTGTGTGCAGCCACCTGAAGCCTTGTTGATATCCATGGGCCATGCTGCATGAGTGCCATGTTGACGTCTGTGGTCCATGCTGCCACCAAGCACCATGTCTGGATCTGTGATCCTGCTGCAGCTGGGGACTGTGTTTATGTCCTGGTTGGATACCAAAGACCATGTGGATGGCCGAAGTCCCTGTGGACACCTGAAGCCATGGTGATGTCCAGTGGCTGTGCTACCACCTGAGGCCGTGTTAATGGCAATGGGGACCATACTGGTTCAGAGACCATGTTGATCCTCTTGGCCTGTGCTGCTGCTGAGGTCTATGATGGTGTCAGTGGTATGTGCTGGTGCATAGGGCTGTGTTGATGTCCGTGGTCCTACCCTTCCCCCACCCCAAGAAAGTAACAGCCTAGACAGGAAACAATCAAAGAGAACTCTAAAAAATTAGTTAAGAATACTGAACTGTCCCTCTCAACAATTGATGGTGTCTAGTGTGTGTGTGTGTGTGTGCAGGTGGGGGGGGGGGGTGGAAAAGGACTGAGTTGTCTTTAAGTACCTGCCAACTATTGGGAGTTTGACCATGCTTCAGTTAGTATAATGACAACACAAACTGGACTTGTGGTTCGTTTTCTTCCTTTTTGAGGGGGGATCTCTAGGACTGGGGGATGGACCTGGGAGGACTAGGAAATGACTGTGATCAGGGTTCATGATGTGAAATTCCCAAATAACCAATAAAAATATCATGTCAGAGAAAAAATATAAAATAAATTTAAAAAGAGGGGAAATTCTGATTTTTGTTGTCATTTTCCATCAGGTTGGCGGTTTTTTATTTGATTTGAGATATGGTCTTACCATGTAGCACAGACTTACCTCAAAGTGTGGATCCTTCTGCCTCCACCGCTCAAGCACAGAAGTACTGTTTGTGCCACTGCTCAGCCAGCATGATGTCTGAATCATAGTGCCATTATTATCACAACAAATTAACACCACGAAATACGTGATTTCTAACCCCCAAAATGATGTCTTACTTTCTCTTTACATTGAGACCAAACCTGGCAGTGCATCTCTGCAGTCACATACTATACAAGAGTACCTTCCACTCCCTGTTTCTAAATGACCCGAGTGCAGATTTTCCACTGCATGGCTCAATCATGGGCCATTTCTTTAAGCTACTACAAATATAAAATGTGAGAACAGATGAGAGAGAAAAAATTAGAATTATAAGTAACTTTAAGTTAAACCTATATAGACTGTAAAATAAAAAACAAGATTTTTATTTAAAGAAAAGGCCCCTTGTGTATGGTTTTTCTTTTAACTGAAGTGTTTGTAACAACTAATTTCACAAGGAATCAAAGCATACAAAATGACCATGTTCTTGTGACTGCTGTGTTTTGTATACCATTTTGCCAAATGTAGTCTCTAATACAAGAGGTAAACATGCCAAGAAATTTTACTTTTTGCTGGAAGGATAGGCTTAGTTCAGTTTTCATATGACTTAAAGAAACATCCCAAGGCTTAGGGAACAAGGAAGAGGGGGAGGGAAGAAAGAGAGACAGAGAGAGAGAGAGAGAGGGAGGGAGGGAGGGAGGGAGGGAGGAAGGAAAGAAAGAAAGAAAGAAAGAAAGAAAGAAAGAAAGAAAGAAAGAAAGGAAGGAAAGAAAGAAGAAAGGAAGAGAGAGAGAAAGCTGGAGGATGGGGCAGCTGCTGTGAAATGCCCTCTTCTGGATGGGACATCGTCCCAGTCTCAGTGCAGCTATGCACAAGCCTCAACAAGATCATGCCAACAACATGAGATCAGTCGGCTTGCAGCAGTGTCACCTAGAAGAGCAAAATCCTGGCATTTGAGAGAGAATAAGCAGAAAGGGGAAGGTCCCATCATGGACATGACCCCATGACCAGAAAGCCCATCCCAAGACCCTCCTCTTAAAGTTTTTACTACCTTTCAGTCATACCAAGCTCAGCAGTGGGGGTGGGTGGGGGACAGAGTCATTTGCAATCCAAACAAGTAGTTCTGTTCTGTTTCTCTCAAGCTGAGCATTTTAAAGCATAGACTCAAATTTCTGACATCCAGAAATAGCCACAGTAAGAGAGGGGAGAACTGAGATCCTCATCTGAGACCACAGAGATGAAAAGTCCCAGAGCTCAGACTAGATCTGTGGCCCGTGCCTGGCACAGCACGCAGGGGCCTAGCCCTTGTTGACTCCACCTCTGGCTCACCTGCGATGCTTCAGGGCTTCTCCCACTCTTTGCACGGAGACACTAAAGTCTTCCCACAAGGAAGCATCACTGTTTCTTGCACACCAGCTTTGGCAAAAAGAAGGGCTTGAACCTTTTTGACAGTATCTGCCTTAAGTTCTCATATCTGCATGCAGTAGCCTGGTGGGTTGTTCCTCAAGGGAGTATGTCCACAGAAAGATAGTCCTCTAACACATCACTGTAGTTAAGTTGCACCTAACTGTCCTTGTATTTCAAACACGGTGCTTCTGTTTCCACCAAGTGACTTATGAGGTGAAAAGAAATTTGTATTTTTAAAAATTCATCGTTCTTGTCATTCCCAGGAAGAGAACTTTTATGTACTAACACATCTCAGTCCCTTTCTTAAAAAGCCTCATTTATGTACCATTTAATCTTGGCGTGTGTCTTGTAGCAGCTATTTGCATATATATACAGCAATAATGAGGCTGACCTGGAAAGAATCTAAGTACTTAGCTCTCACCGTGTTTTACAACTAATTACATGTTCAAGAGCAGCCTTTAGATTCTGATCAGGTTAAACTCTGGATGGAAAAAATATCAATGGCCCAGAGAATTTAAATGACCTCCTCTTCATTTTGCTCTGGATGCATCAGTGCTATGAAGGGTGTTGCTGAAGGCAGTGTGGGGTGGCCACATTTGAAGAGATCTTTGCTCTTGCTGCAGGTGGATCATCCATGCCATGGAGTATGAACTACAGATCCGTGGCGGGGAGAAGCCAGCCATGGACTTGTACCAGCTCTCACCCAGTGAAGTTAAACAACTGCTGCTTGACATTCTCCAGCCCCAGCAGAGTGGAAGGTAAGGAGATCCTTTCATTACCTGTAGGACACTCAGAGACAGAGAAGCATATGCTTCATGAAAACTTAATACAACATTAATAAAAAAATTCAGAAGGCAGGCATGGTGGCATACACCTGTAATCCCAGAACCTACAAGGCTGAGACAAAGGATTGTCTGGGCTACACAGTGAATGCCAGGCCAGTGGGAACAGAGGGAGATTCAGCAGAACATGAGCCCATCATCCCAGCTAGAAAGCAGACACGACAAGGCAAAATATCCAGATTTATGCTTCTATGTTGATTTGAGTTTTATACTTTTTCCAGATATAATTTATAATACTTTCCCATTTTTATTATTCTGTGCAATATATAACATTTCATACAACTTTGATTAAATTTCTGAAGCTTTATAGTATATGGCATTTCCTCCCAACACTTTGGCAGAAGAAATTGGGTTTGGTAATATTATGTAGATGTGCTGCCTGATTTTGTCTCCCTAAATAGACTATAAGCATCAAAGCTAAACCCTTTCATATACTTAACTTAGAAGAGAATAAGAACAAAAAAGTATTTGTGGGTTGCCTTGAATTTAAGGGTTTGCTTTTTGTTTTTCTTTTTTTTTTTTTTAATCCAGGGTGAGCAGTAGTATAATTATTTAGGCAAGTACTTACTTGGTGTATTTGGGTCTAGCATCCCCATGATGATGAAGTTATATGCATAGAAGAGTCTATAACTAGACTGTCCACAAGAGAGGTTGTCTATAAAAGTGTGTCTGTGTGTCTATATGTGTATATGAATGTAGTATGTGTTTAACATATATATATTTATATACACGCATATATTATTCAGGCAAGTGCTTATTTATTGTATTTGTGTCTAGTATTGCCAAGATAATAGTGTTTTATATCTACATATATATATATATGATTACAAATATATGCCTTTCTGGCTTCTATAACAATATATTTGAACAAACAAGTAAGTCTCCTTGTTACAGACCAGTTAACATTATAAAAAAAAATCAGTTGTAAATGTAGCAGCATCCCAGTGACATTCCAAGAGCTGTTTTCTGGAGCCAGACAAGTTAAGTTCATGTGGAAAAGTAACATGAGAGAACTGACAAACATAAAAGAAAAACTTTCTTTAATCGTTTTAAAGCATGCTACATAGCTTCTGTGACTAAAACAGTGTGGCATTGGTGCAAAACCAGATAGGCCCATTGGAGAGAAAAGAGAGTCCAGAGATGAACCCTCAATAAAAATACTTTAGGAATGTGCTACATGACAATATTACCATCACAAGTCCCTGGGCCAAGAATGGATTTTTAAAATAAATATTTTGACATCTAGATCACTATTTGGAAAAGGTAAAATCAGACAGTCATTATGACATACAGGAACCAATTCCAAATAGATTAGAGAACCGCATGTAAGATATGAGGCATAAAAGACACTAATAAATTTCTTTTTAACTTTGGAATGGGAAAGACGTTAAGTATGATTCAATCCAAGGGTAGGATAAGAAGCAACTATTAAAGCCTATCAAATTTTAAATAATATTTTCACAAAGATAATGTCAAAAGAAAACCAAGAAACTGGACCCAAATGTGCTCTGAGGAGTTAACTATGCAAGAATTCTTAAGAACTGAGAGATAACCACCCAAAACCAAGAGGAAAATGGAGCACAACATGAACATTCTGTGCATTTCATTAAAAATGCTCGTTGGGTATTTTGAAAGATGCTCATATTAATGTACAAGTAGAGCTGAATATGGGGCGTGCTGAGACACTTTTTACATTTCTCATGGCCTAAGTTAGAATATGTGGTGAGCATTTGCCCAGGCTGTGGGGAGAGGAAACTGCACATGTAACTGAGGCCACAGACTTCCTGATAGGGTTTTACACCGAGAACTCTTTCCTTCTGCCCAGGTCCTTTTAGTAATCTACTTTGAACATATGTTTCCAACAACATGGAAATGTGTGTGCATACGATGATTGATTAAATCAGTGCTTAAAATTGAAAATCTTGGTATTTCTATAACCTAAATGTGATATGACCACACAATGGAGTACTGTGCATCTTTGAAGAATAAAATGCTTGCTAATATATATTGTTAAATGAAACAATAAATTATAAAGCAGTGTCTATTATGTATAGTTCTTATTTTTTTTTGAATTTTATTTTTTTCTTATCAGTTACATTTTATTAACTCTGTATCCCAGCCGTGTCCCGATCCCTCATTCCCTCCCAGTCCCTCCCTCCCTCATCTCCACCTTGCCCCTTGCCAAGTCCACTAATAGGGGGGACCTCCTCCCCATTCATCTGATCCTGTTTTATCAGGTATCTTCAGGACTGGCTGCAAAGCTCTCCTCTGTGGCCTAACAGGACTGCTCCTCCCTTGGGGGGTGGGGAGGCCAAAGAGCCAGTCATTGAGTTCCTGTTAGAAATAGTCCTTGTTCCCCTCACTATGGGAAACCAATTGGTTACTGAGCTACCACAGGCTACATCTGAGTAGAGGTTCTAGGTTACATTCATACATGGTCCTTGGTTGCATGTCAGTCTCAGAAAAGACCCTGTGCCCAGATATATCTGGTCCTTGTGGAGCTCCTATCCTTTCCTCATCAGAGTAACTCCCCTTCTTTCTTATGATTCCCTGTACTCTGCCAAAGGTTTGGTCATGAGTCTTTGCTTTGAAAACACTGCTAGTTAGAGTCTTTCAAATAGCGCTCAGTAGACTCCTGTCATATATTCAATGCACATCCCATCTGTCTTTCTAAACGAGGATTGATGATCTTACCCCATGTCCGCTCTATTAATTATCTTTTTTAGGTGTGTAGATTTCATTATGTTTATCATATCTTATAGGTCTATATAAGTGAGTATATACCGTGTTTGTCTTTCTCCTTCTGGGATATTTCACTCAGAATGATCTTTTCTAGATCCCACCATTTGCCTGCAAATTTCATGATTTCCTCCTTTTTGATTGCTGAGTAGTATTCCATTGTGTAAAAATACCACAATTTCTGTACCCATTCCTCCGTTGATGGACATCTGGGTTGTTTCCAGGTTCTGGCTATTACAAATAATGCTTCTATGAACATGGTTGAGCAAATATCCCTTTGTGTACTTGAGCAAACTTTGGGTATATACCTAGCAGTGGTATAGCTGGGTCTTGAGGAAGCACTATTCCTAATTGTCTTAGAAAGCGCCAGATAGATTTCCAGAGTGGTTGTATCAGTTTACATTCCCACCAGCAGTGGAGGAGGGTTCCCCTTTCTCCACAACCTCTCCAGCATGTGTTGTCCCTTGAGTTTTTCATCTTGGCCATTCTGATGGGTGTAAGGTGATATCGCAGGGTCGTTTTGATTTGCATTTCCCTGATGGCTAATGAGGATGAGCATTTCTTTAAGTGTTTCTCTGCCATTCGATATTCCTCTGTCGAGAATTCTCTGTTTAGCTCTGTTCCCCATTTTTTAATTGGATTCCTTGGTTTGCTGCTTTTCAGCTTCTTTAGTTCTTTGTATATACTCGATATTAGTCCTCTGTCAGATAAAGGGTTAGTGAAGATTCTTTCCCAATCTGTAGGCAGGCGTTTTGTTTTGATGACGCTGTCCATTGCTTTACAGAAGCTTTTCAGTTTCATGAGGTCCCATTTATTGATTGTTGCTCTTAGAGCCTGAACTGTTGGTGTTCTGTTCAGGAAGTTGTCTCCTGTGCCAATGAGTTCTAGGCTGTTCCCCACTTTTTCTTCTAACAGATTTAGAGTATCTGGTTTTATGTTGAGGTCTTTGATCCACTTGGACTTTAGTTTTGTGCAGGGTGATAAATATGGATCCATTTTCATTTTTCTGCATGTAGACATCCAGTTGGACCAGCACCATTTGTTGAAGATGCTGTCTTTTTTCCATTGAATGGTTTTGGCTTCTTTGTCAAAAATCGAGTATTCATAGGTGTGTGGGTTTATTTCTGGGTCTTCTATGCGGTTCCATTGATCCTCCTTTCTGTTTCTATGCCAATACCATGCAGTTTTTATTACTATTGCTCTGTAGTACAACTTGAGTTCGGGGATGGAGATACCTCCAGATGATCTGTTGTTGTACAGGATTGTTTTGGAGATTCTGGGTTTTTTGTTTCTCCATATGAAGCTGAGAATCTTTTTTTCAAGGTATGTAAAGAATTGAGTTGGTATTTTGATGGGAATTGCATTGAATCTGTAGATTGCTTTTGGCAGGATGGCCATTTTCACAATGTTAATCCTACCAATCCATGAGCACGGGAGATCTTTCCATCTTCTGAGATCTTCTTCAATTTCTTTCTTCAGAGACTTGAAGTTTTTCTCAAACAGGTCTTTCACTTGCTTGGTTAGTGTCACCCCAAGATACTTTATGTTATTAGTGGCTATTGTGAAGGGTGTTGTTTCCCTAATTTCTTTCTCGGCCCTTTTGTCTTTGGTATACAGGAGGGCTTCTGATTTTTTTTGAGTTGATTTTGTATCCTGCCACTTTGCTGAAGGTGTTTATCAGCTGGAGGAGTTCTGTGGTTGAATTTTTGGGGTCGCTCATATATACTATCATATCATCTGCAAATAGTGACACTTTGACCTCTTCCTTTCCAATTTGTATCCCCTTGATCTCCTTTAGTTGTCTTATTGCTCTGGCTAGGACTTCATGTACTATGTTGAAGAGGTATGGAGAGAGTGGGCAGCCTTGTCTTGTCCCTGATTTCAGTGGGATTGATTTAATTTTCTCTCCTTCGAGTTTGATATTGGCTATAGGCTTGCTGTATATTGCCTTTACTATGTTTAGATATGTGCTTTGTATTCCTGATCTCTCCAAGACTTTAAACATAAATGGGTGTTGGACTTTGTCAAATGCTTTTCAGCATCTAAGGAGATGATCATGTGGTTTTTCTCCTTCAGTTTGTTTATGTGGTGGATTACATTGATGGATTTCCGTATGTTGAACCACCCTTGCATGCCTGGGATGAAGCCTACTTGGTCGTGGTGGATGATATCTTTGATGTGTTCTTGGATTCGGTTTGCAAGTATTTTATTGAGTATTTTTGTGTCAATGTTCATAAGAGAGATAGGTCTGAAGTTCTCTTTTTTTGTTGGGTCTTTGTGTGGTTTAGGTATCAGGGTGACTGTTGCTTGATAGAATGAGTTTGGTAATGTACCTTCTGTTTCTATTTTGTGGAATAGTTTGAGGAGAATTGGTGTGAGCACTTCTTTGAAGGTCTGGTAGAATTCCTCGCTGAAACCATCTGGCCCAGGGCTTTTTTTGGAGAGGAGACTGTGAATGACTGCTTCAATTTCCTTGGGGGATCTAGGGCTGTTCAGTCTTTCTACCTGATCTTGACTTAATGTTGGAAGATGGAATCTATCAAGAAAATTGTCCATTTCATTTAGGTTTTCAAATTTTGTGGCATATAGGCTTTTGTAGTATGACCTAATGATTGTTTGAATTTCCTCTGTGTCTGTAGTTATGTCACCCTTTTCATCTCTGATTTTGTTGATTTGGATAGATTCTCTCTGCTTTTTAGTTAGTTTGGCTAAGGGTTTGTCTATCTTGTTGATTTTCTCAAAGAACCAGCTTTTTGTTTCATTGATTCTTTGAATAGTTTTATTTGTTTCTAATTGATTGATTTCAGCCCTGAGTTTGATTATTTCCAGCCTTCTGCTCCTCTTGGGTGTATCTGCTTCTTTTTTTTCTAGGGTTTTCAGTTGGGCCATTAAGTTGTTTGTATGTGATGTTACGAATTTCTTCTTGCAGGCACTTAGTGCTATAAATTTTCCCCTGAGCACTGCTTTCAATGTGTCCCATAAATTTGGGTATGTTATGCCTTCATTTTCATTGAATTCTAGGAAGTCTTTAATTTCTTTCTTTATTTCTTCCTTAACCCAGCTGTCGTTGAGTACCAAGTTGTTCAGTTTCCATGTGCGTGTAGGCTGTTTGTTATTTCTGTTGTTGTTGAGGTCCAGCTTAAGTCCATGGTGGTCAGATAGAATACAAGGGATTATTTCAATCCTTTTGTATCTGTTGAGGCTTGCTTTATGACCAACTATATGGTCTATTTTGGAGAAGGTTCCATGTGGTGCTGAAAAGAAGGTATACTCTTTTGAGTTTGGATGAAAAGATCTGGAGACGTCTATTAGGTCCATTTGATGTAGGGTCTCTGTAAGTGTTTTTATTTCCCTATTTGTTTTCTGTCTAGTTGATCTGTCTCTTGGTGAGAGTGGAGTGTTGAAGTCTCCCACTATTAGGGTTTTAGGATCAATGTGTGATTTAAGCTTTAATATTGTTTCATTTACGAATGTAGGTGCTCTTGTATTTGGGGCATAGATATTCAAAATTGTGATGTCCTCTTGGTGGATTTTTCCTTTGATGAGAATATAGTGGCCGTCCTTATCTTTTTTGATTAACTTGGGTTGAAAGTCTATTTTATTAGTTATTAGGATGGCTACTCCCGCTTGTTTTTTGGGACCATTTGCTTGAAAGACATTTTTCCAACCCTTTACTCTGAGGTAGTGTTTATCTTTGTTGCATAGGTGTGTTTCTTGGATGCAACAGAATGATGGATCCTGTTTCCGCAACCATTCTGTTAGTCTGTGTCTTTTAATTGGGGAGTTGAGTCCGTTGATGTTGATAGAAACTAGTGACCAACAATTGTTACTTACTTTAGATGTGGTGTTGGTGGTGTCACTGAGTTTCATTGCTTGTCTTCTTTTGGTTTTTTTGTTGTGTAGTTATCTATTTCCTCTGTTTCCTTCGATGTAGTTGTTTTCTTTGGTTTGGAGTTTCCCTTCTAGTAACTTCTGTAGAGCTGGGTTACTATGTAGATATTGTTTAAATTTGGTTTTGTCTTGGAATATCTTGAATTCTCCGTCTATGTTGATTGAAAGTTTTGCTGGGTATAGTAGTCTGGGTTGGAATCTGTGGTCCCTTAAGGACTGTATGATTTCTGTCCAGGCCCTTCTGGCTTTCATAGTTTCTGTTGAGAAATCTGGTGTGATTTTGATAGGTCTACCTTCATATGTTACTTGGCCTTTTTCCCTTGCTGCTTTTAGAATTTTTTCTTTGTTTTGTAGGTTCAGTGTTTTGACTATGATGTGACGTGAAGAATTTCTTTTCTGGTCTAGTCTACTTGGTGTTCTGTAAGCCTCTTGTATGTTTATGGCCATCTCCTTCTTTAAGTTGGGAAAGTTTTCTTCTATAATTTTCTTGAAAATATTTTCCGGACCTTTGAGCCTGATGTCTTCTTTTTCTTCTACTCCTATTATTCTTAGGTTTTGTCTTTTCATGGTGTCCTTGATTTCTTGGATGTTTTGTGTTTGGAACTTTTCTGATTTTATTTTTTCTTTGAGAGATGTGTCAATTTCCACAAGTGTATCTTCGGCTCCTGAGATTCTTTCTTCCATCTCTTGTATTCTGTTGGTGATGCTTACCTTTGTAGTGCCTGATCTTTTCTCTATGTTCTCCAGCTCCTGGTTTTTCTCTATTTGTGTTTTCTTTATTGATTCTAATTCTGTTTTCATGTCTTGCACCATTTCCTTCATCTGTTTGAATGTGGACTCCTGCTTTTCAATGATAGCTTCTATTTTTTTTTTGTCTGTTTCCTCTCTATGTATCACTAATTGTGCCTCTACTTCTTTGGGTATAATTGCCTGTATTTCTATGAGAGCTTTGTTTATTTCTTCTTTATTTGCCTTCATTTGTGTGGACATTTCTTTGAGAGCTTTGTGCATTTCTTCTCTGTTTGCCTCAATTTTCGTGGTCATTTCTCTGAGAGCACGATTTGTTTCCTCTTGGTTAGTCTCGATTTCTTTGGTTATTTCTCTGAGGGCTTTGTTCATTTCATCCTTATGGGCCTCTAATAGCTGGAGAAACATAGTTTTGAGGTCGCTTTCTTGTATATCTAGTGAATTGAAGTGTCCATTTTTTTGTGGGGTTGCTGGTGAGGTCATTATGTCCTGATTTTTGTTGGGAGTGTTCTTACGTCTGCCTCTAGCCATCTGGTTATTTATAATCCTCACTGGTTGTTCCTCGAGATTGTAGCTTGGGCTATGATCCTCTCTTTCTGTTTTCTGGACTGTTTTTTCAGGAAGATGAGAGAGGTTCACTGCTTTGGGAGTGTGCACTGTGTTTTCAGTTTTGCCTAAGTAAGGAATGTGACGCTGGCGCTATTCGAGTGCGCTTTTAGCGGGCACAGTGTGCATGTGCGGATTCTCTGATTATTGCAGTGGCCTGCAAGCCACTATTACGCAGTTCTGACTGAGATCCAGGGATTGTTTGCCTGGATTACCCTGGTGGACCCGCAAGGCAGAGGCTTCAATGTTGGGGTTGCTATCCCAAGAATCCCTATGATGCCCACACTAGGGGTGTGGGTAACAGGGATCTCATCTGGTTGCTTCTGTGGAGAGGCCCTGGGTCTGGGGCAGTCTCTCCCTAGAAGGCTCACTCACTCTCTTGCAGGACCAGTTGGAATGCACAGGGGTTCCCTTTGCTCACTACTCTCTGTTTTGGTCCTGCTTTGGAAGTGCACGAGTAGGCTAACAGTCAGCTCTGTGATACTGTGGCCGCAGGACTCGGTGTCCACCTTTCCTGTGTGCTGCCTCTTTGTCCTTTTCCTCTGCCAGGAGGGATTATGTTGACTGGTCCCTGGGTGGCGCAGGAAAGAGTTAGGATGAGTGTACTCAATCCCAGATCCCGGGCCCAGATCTCTCTGCCAGAAGCAGCCTAGCGGTAGAATCTATGTTTGCTGATCCCAAGAGAGTACCGGGTAGGGTTGAGTGTCCTCAGATCCAGAGCTTGGGTTTCTCTGCTAGGGGCCGCTGGGTGAGCTGGAGACAGGGTGCTGTGTCCTTGGCAGGCTGCCTCTCTATCCTTCCCCTCTGACCTTCCCCTCTGCTAGGGTAAGCTTATGGCGGTGCTCTCAGGGGAGTGCCAGCAGGGTTTGGGGCTTCTCAGTTGGATCCTGAGCCCTGAGCCGGCATTTCTCTGCCAGGGGTCGGTGGGGGGGGTGGGCGCCAGTGATAGAACTTGCTGCTAGACCTTATTGCGCTGGACCCAGGATAATCTCAGGACGTGTAGAATGACCACAGTCCCAGATCCCGAGCTGTAGTTTGTTTGCTAGGAGTGGCCGGCAGCACTGGAGTTCCAGCACTGTGAAGCCGCTGTGCGCCTCTTTATCCTTCCACTCAGCCTCGGCAGGGTGATGGCGGCGTTTGGGGGAGTGCCTGAAAGGATTGGGTTTTCTCAGCCCCGATCTTGGGTTGGGGTACAGACAATGTGGTCTGTGGCAGATTCTGCTGGATGCCTCCTGCCTCCTCCGAAGAAGGAGTAGGGATTTTGAGCTGGGCACGCAGCTGCGCAGCTGTAATCTGTGCATGGCAGGAGCTCAATTGTGATGGCGGTGGGTACCTGCAGTCTGAGAGACCTTCCAGGGAAAGACTGGGTGACCCGTGACCAGTCTGGTAACTTTGCTTCCCCGTGGGGTTTTTTTGCGACTGGGACTCTCAGCCTCAGGCACCTTGTGCCCACCAATCAGCCTGGGAAACTGATCGGGACAAGCAGGCTTGCGGCACCAGCCCGGAGACCCAAGGCCCGCGTTAGCCGGGTTCTCTTTCCGGGTTCTGGCTGGGCAGCCGGGAGTGGACCAGACCGATTCCCACGCCGTGGGAGCCTCCCCTCACCTGAAAAACAGGATCGATCGTTGTTGTTTTAGGGCCCAGAGTTCAGTCTCCTGGTCGCTGCACGGAGTGTGTTGTCCCGCTTCTCAGACACGGTGTTCTCCTGGTGCCGCCATCTTGCCCCCCCCCCAGTTCTTATTTTTTAAAACGTGTATAATCATTTTTGTGGAGGAAATACCGGGGGGGGGGGGGATAAATAAACCAAAGTGATGAAGGCTTTCAGAGGGATAAAAATGGATGAAAAATGGTGAGGCAGAGGTACAGCAGAGCAGAGTTGAGGCACAGAGCAAGCCTTTCCCCAGCTGACCTCTGTGCATGGAAGACCTCCTCCTCAGCGCGGGTGTGACATGTACCCAACTCCTAAGTGGTGGGAATGTTATATGCATCCAGTACTAACCCATCAGAGTGGCCAAGAACACAAACTCAAGTGACAACACATGCTGGAGAGGATGTGGAGAAAGGGGAACCCTCCTCCACTGCTGGTGGGAATGGAAACATGTACAACCACTTTGGAAATCAATCTGGCACTTTCTCAGACAATTTGAAATAGTGCTACCTCAAGATACAGCTATGCCCACTCCTAAGCATATATCCAAAAGATGCTCAAGTACATAACAAGGACATCTGCTCAACCGTGTTTGTAGCAGCTTTATTCATAATAAAGGGGTGTTTTCTGAGACTGATACTCCAAACAAGGACCATTCATGGAGATAACCTAGAACCCCTACACAGATGTAGCCCATGGCAGCTCAGTGTCCAAGAGGGTTTCCCAGCAATAGGAACAGGGACCATCTCTGACATGAACTCATGTCAGACCATCTGAGGGGGGAGCAGCCTTACCAGGCCACAGAGGAAGATAATGCAGCCAATCCTGGTGAGGCCTGATACACTAGGATCAGATGGAAGGGGAGAAGGAACTCCCCTATCATTGCACTGGGGGAGGGTCACAGGAGTTGAAGAGGGAGGGTGGAATTGAAAGGGGATGGGGGAGGGGGCTACAGCTGGGATACAAAGTGAATAAACTGTAATTAATAAAAAAAAGTAATGTATTAACATCAGCCTATATGTGGAGGAGCCCAGAAGAGTGGAAACCAACAGATAAACCCAGCTCACACACTGAGGGGGTGGGAAAGCCAGAGTCCCTGTTGACAGCATTCCCTTTATTAGACACTGAAAGGCTATAAGCAAAACGATACATAAATACTGCCTCCAGTTAAAGCATGCTTCTCTCCAGTGTATGTTCATTAGCAATCCGAATTCATGTGTATAATAAGATTGAATAAATGAGTAAAGCGCATTATGACTGTAAAGCAGATTTCTCACTGTTGATGGCTATTCCTATAGAGGGGAAAAGTGGGTTCAATGAAATTGATAAAGCAATATGAAGTCATGGCTTTATAGCGATCAACAGAGAAATGAACATGGATCTGGTTGTGCATATGCATCCATGTGTTTCCTAGTTCTGTCTACTGCAATGTCCTAGGAACAGTGAAACTGCCACAGTAATGAGCAAGCCTGACACCGCTGCACTCCAAAACTATGATGAAAAGAATCAGCTCTTCCTGGAGAAATGGCTGATTTCAGAGGAAGGCAGGGAAAAAATGCAAGGTAATCCAGGAGCATCTTTGGGCCAGAATGAAAAAAAAAAAAAACAAAACAAAACTCAAAATATGACAGACATGTGGACACTGGAGAAACTCCTAGGACACCAACTGACATGAGGTTTTTGTTTTGTATTGTTTCTTTTTTTCCTTTTTTTTTCCCCCAAATGTGTGTCTGCTCATTTGTGTGGAAGAACTGCACAAATAATAGTAATAGATTATAAATAGAGTCCATGCTGATAGAGATCAGTGAATGGGAGAGAAGGGACTCTTCCTTAAGGCAGAATCTAATTAATATGTATAGATAGAAATTGGGAGCAGAAAAGGATCACCAAGAAAATGCAGCAGTAGCTGCAGGCAAGAACCATTGTTAGCAGTACTGTGGAGTGAGACCTTGCCTAATAGCTGAGTGTTTCTATTCAACATCCTCACTAATAGCAAAGAAAAAACAAGTAATTTATTATAGTGGACAAAGCTGTCAGACTCGCTTTGCGCTTTACCCAATCAATAAAGACTACCGTCACTAGTAGCAAGTCTTCAGTTTCGTGTACAATGACGCTGACCCCATATCACTTCTGGATTTTCTTGCCCAGATGCATTTGTTTTAATAAAACACCACCATAAAACACAAACTGAGAAAAATCTTATGAAACAGAAGATACTACTAAGATATGAAAGCTATAATGATAATAATAATAATAATAAAGAGCTACCACAGATCCAAGGAGCCTCTAGGACACAGAAACTAAGTGACACATGGAATTCTGAATTGGAGCCTGACTTTGTAGAATGTCAAATAGGCTCATAGGTAAAAATCATGTTATTTTGATTTCTTAGTGTCAATGATTACACTGTGATTATATAAGATTGTAAGAATGGAAGAGGGCTTGAGTGACGAGGGTATAAGACTTCTGCAAGTTAAAGTTTTTCAAAATAAAATTAAAAAGTTTTAAGTAGAGCAGGAAAAATGATTCATCAGTTAAGAACGCTGGCTACTCTTACAGAGGACCCAGCTTCAATACCCGGCACCCACATGGTAGCTCATAACCACCTGTAACTCTAGTTTCAAGGGATCCAGATGATGCACAGATATACATACAGGCAAAACACCCAAACAGAATAATAATAATTGTAAAATAATTTCCCAGCTCCATTGTATTTTCATATTTTTATATTCTAAGCAAATACACCTTTTATAACATTAGCCATAGCTTCAAAGAGCTCTGAAATATGTTGTTGTTGCTCCATTTAAGGAATATGGATAAAAATCGAATGCAGATGGTATTCATTTACCAAAGAAAATCATCAGCGAGGGACCACTAGATCCTTGTCTTGTTGCCTTTAGCAAAATCCTGAAGGCAGTAGTGTAAGTCTGGGTCTGTTAACAGAAACAGACTTCTTAATTTCTAAATTTGTCAGATTGCACTGGTCTTCCACCACAAAACAAATGTCCTTAGCTGTTCACTCTATCCACACAGCTACTTTCGTACTTAGACATAGTTTATAGATCCCGACACACTTCGCTTGTAATGGCTGAGCATTTCTTTCTGTCTGCTTTTAAAGTACCAGACACGCAAAGACATACACACACACACACAGTTTTTAGCTTTTGCAAAATTATACTGTGTCACTGTGTGTTTTTTAAAAATAAAACAAGTTCTATACCTTTGGCAATTGTGAATGGTATATTAGGGTAATTTCTAATCTAGAATTTAGGTTTATTGTTATGGTTCTGGCCATAACTCTGATAAGTAAGATTCTATATCTGGTTGACATTGAAGGTTTTATGTCTAGATTTTTGGACTCAGTCTTAGGCCTTATTTAAATAAGCAGCTTTTATAAGATTTAAGATAAGATCATTTCATTTTAAATGTTCATATACATATGTATATTGTAGATATATAATATTTTTGGAATGTTAGCTTATTCATTTCTAACCAAACATTTATTGAGCCCACTCTGGGAAGGATCTAAAGGCATGAGCAAGCTACATGATTTCCATGCCTTTCTGGTCCTTACATTTTATTAATGTGAGAACAGTTTAAATAACTGTGAAATTGGTTGTGCCCATTTTTGATCTGGGAAGGTCGTCTGACGGTGCAGTAAGCAACTCATAACTTTCTGGAGAACACCATTGCCTGCTAACACCTTAAGCTGTGGCGTCTCCCTCCTCGTGCTCCTCCCCTCAACATGCCGAGCACACCACTGACGAGTTTTTCCTCTCGCCCCCTCTGTTAGCACACTCACCCTGCTCTCTCCAATAGCAAACCTCATGTTCACAGCTGATGCTTTTCCTTTGGTCTACAGATGTTGGCTGAATAGACGTCAGATCGACGGGTCATTGAATAGAACTCCGCCAGGGTTCTACGACCGAGTGTGGCAGATCCTGGAGCGCACACCGAATGGTATTGTCGTAGCTGGAAAGCATTTGCCACAGGTAAAGTGCACTTATGTCAGTAGAAAGGACCAACAGGAGGAATCGAATTCTTTTCCACTCCGTACTACCGACAAACGTTCTAAGAATGTTCAAAGACAGGATAAATGCCATAAAATAAGTTGTCATTTGGATTAGAATCATTTCTTGCTCAGCCCATGCTTTTATCTCCCAGTTTCTATGTCCATGTATGCAGAAAAAGCTTTACCACATGTATACTTACTGAGAAATTGTGTCTGTGTCCTTGTATTGGAGTATTTCAGGTGCTTCCGAATACCACATGATGAAACCTCCTACAGCAGGCTGTTCTTCCTCTGTTCACTTACTTGTGAATTTAGGGCTCCTTTTGTGTACTAGTTTGCTTCCCATTGCTGTGATAAACACCACGAGCCTTTCAGGATGGGGATTGAGCATTTTAGTCAGGGTCCTCTCTCTCGATTAGTTTCTTTAGATGTATAGTTTTCAGTAGGTTCATCCTATATCACATGTCTATATGAGTGAGTATATACCGTGTGTGTCTTTCTGCTTCTAGGACAGCTCACTCAGGATGATCCTTTCCAGGTCCTACCATTTAACTGCAAATTTCATGATTTCCTTATTTTTCATTGCTGAGTAATACTCCATTGTGTAGATGTACCACAATTTCTGCATCCATTCTTCAGTGGAGGTGCATCTGGTGCCACAGAGGGCCTCTAAAAGGCTCTGCCCTGAAGACTATCAAAGCAAACACTGAGACTCATGGCCAACTGTTGGGCAGTGTGCATGGAATCTTATGTAAGAAGTGGGAAATAGTAAGATCTGGAGAGGACAGGAACTCCACAAGGAGAGCAACACAACCAGAAATTTGAACACAGGGAACTTCCCAGAGACTCATACTCCAACTAAGGACCATGCATGGCAATAACCTAGAACCCCTGCACAGATATAGCCCATGGCAGTTCAGTGTCCAAGTGGGTTCCATAGTAATGGGAAGAGGGACTGCCTCTGACATAATCTGATTGGCCTGCTCTTTGATCACCTCCCTCTGAGTGGAGAGCAGCTTTACCAGGCCACAGAAGACAACAGTGCAGCCACTCCTGACGAGATCTGATAGACTAAGATCAGAAGGAAGAAGAAGAGGACCTCCCCTATCAGTGGACTTGGGGAGGGGCATTTGTGAAGAAAGGGGAGGGAGAGTGGGTTGGGAGGGGAGGAGGGAGGGGCTTATGGGGGGATACAAAGTGAATAAAGTGTAATTAATAAAAAAAATAAACAATGAAAACACCACGAGCAAAACCACCTTGGGGTGGGGCTTATATCATCTGCAGTTTATACTCCATCATGAAGGGAAGTCAGGATGGGAGCTCAAGGTAGGAACCTGAAGGCGGAACAGAAACATGAACAGAACAGAACAGGAAGGCTGGAGCAGAAACATGAAGGAAGGCTGCTTACTGCCCTGTCCCCCGGGGCTTGCACAGCTTTGCTCACAGTGAGCTGGGCCCTGCCACATCAGTTATTAAGCAGGAAAATACCCCAAACACACAGGCCCGTTTGGCAGACGTTCCTCAGGTGATGTTCCCTGTCCCAGAAAAACTAGCCCACACATTCTATTAGTTTTGCTTCAAGTAGTGGTATGTCTTCACCACTAAGGAGTGGTGGGCTGGTGCTGGGTCTTCATGTGAAGCATGACTTAAAAGCAGAAGTGGACCCAGCCTAGCAATACAGAGTGGCCTTGAACGTGTGGATCAGGGACGCACTGCTGAGACGTATCACTGAACTGAGAAATGCAGGCTTCCAGGTTCCATGTGGTGTGACTTATTGATGGCGCAGATGAACTGCCGACCCTCCTATGCATGGATGCTTTTAGTTATTATATAAGTTGGCCTGCTTCTTCGATGTGATTATCATTTATTTAGTCCTGGTATTAAACTCACCTACATACACAGAACCACAAATAGAGCAGTGTATCTAGTTCTAGTGTTGAAACTCTAACCACATCGATTTTGAGGTACCTTTAAAAGAAAAAAATAGTCTCAGATGTTCCCATATGTATTTTGTATATATAGACTGAAAAGCATCTGTCTAGCAACTCACAGAAATCGATAGTGTTTTTTTTCCTCAGAAGGAGGTGTTCAAGTATCTCCTGCAGGCTCATCATTGGAACTGCTTTTGCCATTCAAAGTTTGAATTGTGTCACAAGTCTATTTCTTACTCAAAAACCAAATTCCAAAGTTTAAAATGATATTCTTTATAGTATTCACAGGGAGTTATCTTGGTTTGGTGGGCTGTGTGGGTCCTCCAGCATTCTTCAGATGCTCAGTGGCTACTGTTACAGCCTGTTATCTCTTGAAAACCATGACAGCATCTCTGCTGTTAGCTCTGGTGCTTCTCCTAGGCCTCAACCCTGCCCTCTGCACCCTAAACTCACCTCCTACTCGCACCCCAAGTACCTACCAGGCTTTGTTTAATTCTATGATAGCCTCAGCTAGGTTTACTAGCTACTCTTTGCTTTGATATAAATAGTAGATTTACAAATTCCTGAAATGCCATTTAGTTCTGATAACAGTTCTATAAAAACCTGTATTTTTTTTTTAAAGCTAGAATATAGAGTTTAGTTTCATTACTGGACTTTCATGCATATATGTCAATGTACTTTGTTCTCAGGAGTTTCCCTCCCCCGCTGCCCTCTTCCTGTGTCCTCTGCTCCCCCTGGTGAATCCCTTTTCTTCTCCCAAATAATTCCCTCATCTGCTTTTATGTCCCATTTAATGTATTAGCCCCTCCCTTTCCCCACTTGTTTAGGATTTCTTTCTCCCCTCTCATGATTTACTTTCTAGCTTCATTATGTATGTGAGTGTGCATGCACACACATACATCTAACCATGTGTAGTATACTACACCTAGGTTTCATGTAAAAGAAGAAACATGAGGTCTAAGTCAGCCTTACATCTCTGAACATAATGACTTCTCATTCGAGCTCTTCCTGAAACTGTCCTGGTTTCAATTTCTGTGTCTCTTTTTTCCTTTTGTTCTATTTTTTAGGTTAATATACCAAGTAATTGGTTTCATCACAATATCTTCCAGCATGTGTTGTTATACTTTGTTCTTTTTATTTTAAATTTTATTTGTTTTATATTAATTACAGTTTATTCACTTTGTATCCCAGCTGTAGCCCTTTCCTTCATCTCCTCCCCATCAAACCCTCCCTGCCTCTTCTCCTCCCATGCCCCTCCCCAAGTCCACTGATAAGAGAGGTCCTCCTCCAATTCCCTCTGACCCTAGCTTATCAGGTCTCATCAGGACTGGCTGCATTGTCTTCCTCTGTGGCCTGGTAAGGCTGCTCTCACATCAGGGGAAGGTGATCAAAGAGCAGGCCACTGAGATCATGTCTGAGACAGTCCCTGTTCCCATTACTAGGGAACCCCTTTGGAGACTGAGCTGCCATGGGCTACATCTATGCAGGGGTTCTGGGTTATCACCATGCATGGTCCTTGGTTGGAATATCAGTCTCAGAAAAGATCCCTGTCCCCAGATTTTTTGGTTCTGTTGCTCTCCTTTTAGAGCTCCAGTCCCCTCCAGGTCTTTCTATCTCCCCCTTCTTTCATTAGATTCCCTGCACTTGGCCCAAAGTTTGGCTATGAGTCTCAGCATCTGCTTTGATATCTTGCTGGGTAGAGTCTTTCAGAGTCCCTCTGTGGTAGGCTCTTGTCCTATTGCCGATTTTCTCCGTCTTCTGATGCCCATCCTGTTTGCCTTTCTGATTGAGGATTGATCATCTTACCCAAGGTCCTTCTTCTTGCTTAGCTTCTTTAGGTGTACAGATTTTAGTATGTTTATCCTATATTTTGTATCTAATATCCCTCAGTGGAGGAATGGATGCAGAAATTGTGGTATATTTATACAATGGAATACTGTAACTCAGCAATTAAAAACAAGAAAATCATGAAATTTGCAGGCTCAGGGTTCAAAGGAATGTAGTCTGCCATGGACAGGAAGGATGACAGTGAGGACAGTTGTGTTCAGGAATCAGGAAGGGGGATGCTCATGCACAGCAAGCCTTTTCCCTCTTATTCAGACTCCAGCGTGTACTGTCATCATTTATCCTGGGTCTTCCTTACCCAGACTTTTCTAGAAACATCTTCACAGACAAAAGCAAATGTGTGCCTCATTAATGCTATATGTGCTTAATCCAATCAAGTTGACAGTCACAACTGGCCACCATACTCTCATGCCCTGATTTAAATAGGATTGGATGTCCTACAGTGAATAAAAAGCTGTTTGTTTACTTTAAACAAAAGACAAAGGTGAAGATTCTTAAACTCTTTCTGTTTTCTGCCATTTCATAATTTTTCCTTATTTGTAGCATTTTTCTTCTGGCTGCTTGGAAAAGACCAACAGAAAAATGATATAAATGCAATAGCAAAGACTAACATTTTATAGTCCAACAGCAAGCATAGCTTCTCATGTTAATTCTGAATGTAATATGTACTCAATTCATTGTCTCAGTTCTTAGATGTTACTGTTATATATGGAATGGGCTTTTAATACAGTCTTTTCCCCTAAGATTATTAACATAATGAAGATAACTATGAATAGAGAGAGACTTAATTTATCACAACAGTCAGCTAGCTGGCTTCAGTAGTTTGACATAGATAAAATCTAATCACAGAGGTGAAAATACTCTCTCCAGTTTTATAGAAACTGGAAAGATTATTGATTAGAAAATGAGATTCCTCTATTAAGTGAGGAATAAGCAGGGAATAACATTCAGCATTGTTAATGTGGAGATTTCTTTCTTCTTTTTCAGCAACCAACCTTGTCAGATATGACCATGTATGAGATGAATTTTTCTCTCCTTGTTGAAGACATGTTGGGAAACATTGACCAGCCAAAGTACAGACAGATCATTGTAGAGGTTTGTATAAAAAAAAAAAAAAAAAAAAAAAATTGTAGTTCACCAAAGCCTTGCTTTCTGTCTGCTCATTGAAGGATAGTATAGAAAAACTACCTTCTCCCCCTAAGACCAAGAACTCTGTCCATCACCTGTCAGCTTCTCCAATAGAGTCCTCAAGGAGACAGACATCCTTGACCTGGGTCAGAGCATACTTACAGTTCAACTACCTTAAACTCCCTCAGGTGGAAAAAACCAAATCAATTAGCCACTCAGGGGCACTCGGCCTACAGCAGCTAGTGTGTCAGCAGTGTCACAGCAGCAGAGGGAAAGAATATTTCTATCCAACCAGGTTTTAGCTTTTCCTAATTATGGAAACATTATACTGCTAATGTAGAATGTTGCAACATTTCAGAGAATTTCAGGGAGCAAGAGACCATTGCTGCTAGTTTTTTGAAGGACATCTTTCAAAGCATCTGCCTATAAATAGAAGACACTGTGTAGAGCACTAAAGTACGTATATCCGTGCACACGTAGTCACACACTTGCCCTCTGTCACCATTAAACAATGTACAGTGAGTTCCCAGAATGGAGAAGTTAGGGTGTGGCCAATCCTTCCACTGTCTCTTTCTTAGGCAATGTCTCCATCAGACATTCTATTCTTTTAAGTAAGTCATGTCTTATTGACTTAAAAGCTAGATTTGGCTTCTGCTTAGCCCATTGTTTCTGGAGCTGCAATCAAACCTAGGTGACGTTCAGTCTCATCTCTGATGTTCCAGCATGTGAAATAGTATGGTCCAGTCATTCAGTAGCAGGTGGGAGGAGTGATGCAGAGAGAGGGTCTGTAAAAACAGAGTTGTCAGAAGGATGCTTTTCTTGGGCTCTCATGTCCAGTGTGTGGTGTCCTGGGCAAATAACGGACTCAGAGCTCCTTCTTGTTGACCTCTGGTGGCCTTGGTGCCTTTCATATTCTCCTTTCTAAAGCTTGCCCTGACAAATGTGCCTGCCACATTGTGACCCCTGAACTTTACTGTAGTGTCTTCAGGTTCTGCAGCATTTAGATAGCATGTACCCAGTAAGATTTCTAAATTTAGAAGAAGGAATTCTGTTCTGTGGTCAGGGTATAAAGGTTCATCAGAAGGCCCCCACCCATCACCACATACATGGCCACAGTCTGTATGTGGACATTTGTCATCTAAAATAAGTATTATAAGCTAGTTGTTGTGGCTTAGACCTTTAGTACCAGCACTTGGGGGTCAGAGGCAGGTGGATCTCAGTAACTCTAGCTCCAGGGGTATCCAGTGCCCTCTTCTCTTCTGGCCTCGGTGGGCATTGAACTCAAATGTACATACTTCACACACACACACACACACACACACACACACACAATCAAAAATAATATCTTAAAGTAAAATGAGTATTACTTCTGGGGATAAATTATGGTGCAGCCAAATAACCGGTTAATGAAAGCAAACAGTTGACCAACTGAGCTTTCTCCCCAAAATCTCATTTTTCTATGGAAATAGTTTTATTTCCTTGACTAAAAAGATCTCTCTATGGCTGCAGTGATACTGTGATAAACATTCATTTTCCAAATGGAGTCTATCCATAGATGCTTCTTAATATACAGAGTGCTGCCCATCAGATCTGTTGATGAAACCTCAGCCAGACTATAGAGCTGTTATGGTTCATGTCAATGGCTTCCATATCCATCTCTTCTAGTTACTAATGGTTGTGTCCATTGTACTGGAAAGAAACCCTGAGCTAGAATTTCAAGACAAAGTGGATCTAGACAGACTGGTCAAAGAAGCATTTCATGAGTTTCAAAAAGATGAGAGTCGTCTAAAAGAAATAGAAAAACAAGTAAGTAGAGAATATGTTTTCATTGTCTCAACTATTGAAATGGTCTCTAATATTTAATATCTCAAACAGATTTACAGAGTACAAAATAGAATGCTTGAGAGGCAGTCAGATTTATTGAGAAATTAATATTACTTTTTAGCTAATTACTAGTCAATTGAGCTATGACATTCTGGAAAAAAAAGAAATCTAAGATGAGATTAATTTTTTTATATGGTTGACAATTAAAATTTGTTTTGCCTGGCTGGAGAGATGGCTCAGTGGTGAAGAGTACTGTCTGCTCTTCCAAAGGACCTGGGTTCAACTGCCAGCTCCTACACGGGAGCTCACAACTGTCTGTACCTCCAGTTCTAGGTGGTCTGACAACTTCACACCAATGCACATAAAATAATTTTTTAAAAAAAAAATGTGTTTTTCCAGGGAGGATCCAGAAGGCTGTAAAATAAATTCAGAGAAAGATGGGAATGTAGAACAGGCGTCATAAGGGCTGTGTACTGTCTAGTGTAGTCCTTTCTGGGCTCCCTGCTTAATATTGTGTGCTCATCTGTGACAGCTTCCCCAGGTAAATAAAAACCACTAACAAAGAGAAGGCTGCTAAAAATGCCTGCTTTTGTTTTATATGCTAAGAAGGTGCCTCAGGAAAATGAAATCGAAGTGCAGGAAGCTCATAATTTCCACAAGGAAATCTTTCTGCAAATATATTTCCCCCCTGGGCAGCTGCTGATTTTACCTGTCAGTTCAAAGGACTTGTTTACTCTCTTCCTTTGTAGGATGATATGACTTCCTTTTACAACACTCCTCCACTGGGGAAAAGAGGAACCTGCAGCTACTTGACAAAGGTTGTGATGAACTTGCTGCTGGAAGGAGAAGTCAAGCCAAGCCACGAGGACTCCTGTCTGGTTAGCTAGTAAGGGTGCAGGAGATAGTTTTCCAGTTGTGCCTTTTGTGTTGAAGCTAATCCAGGCAGCCATTAATGGATGAACTGATGTGTTAGTGAAATGGATGTTGTACTCTGATTGCCGCTATTGGACTTTTGCATGCCAGTGGCAGCCGAATGGTAAGCAGTGATTGGAAATCAGGCAAACCCCCAGTTTCCATGATTTGTGCCAGCTACTATAATTTTCAGTGATCAGAACAGTAGTTTATGAATTGAACATTCACTGCTGCATATTTTATGATCAAATACACCATAGAAATTCTGAGTCTTTGCTTCTTTAGACTTTATTTTCACCTTCCTGCCATTAAAACATACGTGCCAACCCATAATGCTTTACTGGGATTTACAAGGTATTGCAAGGGTAATGACGTTTGTATCAAAAAAGCAAGATGTGCAATGCACACCAAAAAAGCAAAATTAACCTCTGGTATTTAACTTCAGAAGCTGCATTATTAATAATACTATGTGGTACAAAACTCTTAGTTTTTACCTTGTAAACATGACTGGTTTTGTATTGAGCTGAGGGTAAGTGTTGGACTACAATATAATGTCCATTTCTGAGCATCTCTTAAGTACAGCAGTACAAAAGTGTGTTACCTACACTGGCATGCTCATGCCACATACAGGCCCACACACCTTCACATAAACACAAATATTTAAAAAGTTAAGTAGTTAAATTTACGACCGTTAACCTTGCAAAGGTTAACCTAAAAGTAAAGTTGAAAGTCAAGACATTTCGTTTCTGAACTAACAAATGCATCTGGAAACATCCCTTGTTCAGGTTCACAATCCTGAACTTAACAGTCCTGAATGGTTTCATTTAATTGGTTTGGACGTGAAATTTGCTTCCAAATTTACCTAAGCAAAGTAGATTTAAACACTTAAATGTTATTAATGTATTTCCTTCCTAGCTGTCACAATGTGGCCCACTTGCTTGGGCTCTGATCCCAACAACCATCTTTTTTCTGAGCAGTCTTACCGAGTTTCACCTAAGAAATCAGCTTTGTCACAATAATATGCAGCCCAGTGTTAGAGTCTGAAAGCTTAAGAAAGGACAAGTGTTTTTTCCAGGTTACAAGTTAATTGATACAAGTAACTGGATGTGTGAATACCCAAAGAAACCTCACTAGTTCGAGGTATGGCTGACCCCTAGATCACGCATGAGATGGCTGTGTGTGTGTGTGTGTGTGTGTGTGTGTGTGTGTGTGTGTGTGTGCAAAGCTGAGATTAGTGATACAATCCATCCTTAGACAAAGAAGTAGACAAAGAAGCAGATAACTTGACTCAGTGTGTGAAGAGAAGTTATGAAAAGATGGCCTTGATGATGATGGCCATCTCTAAAACTTAAGCCAGAAAAAACAGTCATGAAGCCTATGGAGAGAGAAAGTTCTGATGGCTCATGGGCATGAAAGAGAAATTAAAGAACGAGAGGGAGGAGAAGCCCTTGAAATATTTAATACTTGTTAAAATTCAAAAGAAAGTAAACACTTGTCTCCTTAAGAATTAAATTTTTTGATTAGCTGAGCAAAGTTGCAAGAAATCTGCTGTCTTAGTTAAAATAGACATCACTTGCAAATCTGTTTTCTGAATGAACAGTTAGCTTCCTGTTACATATGCAAAGTTTTGACACTTTCTTCTCCTGCTTGAGAGCATTCAAAATCAGCAACTGTGTATCAGCTTTTAAAATTATGAAATGAAAACTTTATTGTTCTACAAGATATTTTGGGATGATCGATAAATCTTCATGTTCCTCCATCAGAAGCACTGTCTGCTTTCCAATCAGAAAAGCAAAATAATTCTAAGAATCAGAATTAAGAACTCATGAACTTTAGAAGTCCTGTTTGATCTACAGAGCCCACATGTTTCAACAGCTGCACTAGAGACTGACTGAAAATGTTAGCACATGAATTGAGGCATGACAAGCCTTAAACCTGATTTAAAGCTTCCTCTATCACATTGACAGATTCTCTGTGCTAAGTTTATTGTACAATCAACGTCGGTTGGAAACTCCTGACTGCATATCAAATTCAACTGCTTTTCCAGAGCACTGTTAGATACATCATGTTTTCCAGATTTTTTTCGTTTTGTTTAAGACTTTAAAAAATCGTATTTCAGCCTTTAAAAATAAAAATATGAAACCATCTTGATGTCATCTTCGATGAGCTTGCAATACTTTATGGGCACCAATAAACATTTGTTGAATATCTGAATACATTCAACTTTTCATCCAAATCTTAAAGAATATATGTGGACACACCACTGGGCTCTTCGTGAACATGAATATTAAACAGATACCACACGAAAGCCTAAGAACCAACACAGTATGGAAACAGCCCTAGCAGCAGAGACAACCCATGTAAGCTAAGGAGAGGCTGGAAGCAGCCCAGTAGTGTACAGCCCGATAGTGAGAGCCCCGCGTCACAGACTGAGCGTGTGACTGAGAAACGAGGGAGGCCAGACTAGTAAAGCAGCAGCAGCCTTCACACAAGGCGCCGAGCACCACAAGGACATCGAGAAGTAGCAAAAAGACAAAAGAGCTACAGGAATTTGTCTATGGCCCTCATAGTCTGGCCTCCCAGAAGCCAAACAATGAGGACAGTTCTATGGTTATAGGAAAAAGCCTAATACATTTGGAGACTCGGGTGAGCATGGCATCACACCAAGAAAGAATGGAAAATGTTCTTGCAGAGTGAGAGCTCTTCTCCCAGCCCAGGTTCCAGCCCCAGCTCTATTCCCCAGCAGGGCTACTGCCACTCCTGGGTGGAAAAGAGCTCTTCTAGACTCACCCAACTTTATGGGCCATAAATACACGATTTTTTCAACAGATACAACTCATATTAGGACATACATCTCAGAATAAACTGGATTTTTGCCCCATCACAGTTTTGCTGCCCAAGGAAAGGGAAACCAATGAGAATAGGCATCTTGACATTTCATCTGGGAGGCAGATGAGCAGGGGTGACCATGATCCCTCCAAAGTTGTTACATTTGACAGTAGACAGTCCTAGAGCTGGTGCCTCCCACTTGTGCTTTGTTCCCTGCAGGAGTGAGACTTGGGACCAGATGTGGTTGCATTTGATGACCCCACACTCTCCCCTGCCCTCATTTCTTTATTTGTCCTGTAATGTTATTTGAAACTGTTGGTTCTGCATTCACTTTGCTTAGTCAAGGGCATAGATCCTCCATGGGTATGGACTATGTCAAAAATGTCTTCTGACAAACTAAACTTCGGCTGTTCAGTAGTAATGCGTGGTCACCCTTACAGATAAATACCTGTCCTTTCACTCCTGTTTCCCCAGAACTTGTCTCTGTTCTCCTCTAGCTAGTAGAAGAGAATGTGGCCCTGTTCTCCAGTGTCAGTGTGGCCTTTATGATAGGCTTTCCATGACTTCCCTCCTACTCAACTGGGTTGTGTTTTCTTTATGCATTGCGGGGAACCAAACCTAGGGATCTGTGCATGCTGGGAATGCACTGTACCCCCGAAGACCATTTCATTCTTCCACTAGTGCTGTTTATTTTCTTTTTAAGATGGGTATCAATTTATTAAAAAGAAAACATCTCACTGTTGAAAAACAGGGAAACTACAAGACGACCCTTAGAACACTGAAGTACCAGTGTTCTAGGTATTCAAAGCAATTCATTCTTTGGTTATGAAGCAAAAAGAGATGAGCCTGTCTAGATGACAAGCCTGTTAAAGGGTCACACTGAAATAACTGCAGCCTCAGTATTTGGCTCTGCCTGGATGGCAGTTTAGAAAGGGCTTCACACCCCCTTCAAAATCTCCACATTCACTAGAATAATAGCATCTGTGTCGATACATTGTTATTCCTCATTCATCCAGTTACAAAGTCCAACAAGATCCCTTAAGTATTCTAAACAGTTAACTGCCCTCTTTCTAAAGGTGACTTTGTGGGAATGACATGATAGAACCAGAAAAAGCCCTTCAGGATCTCTCCACTGACTGTTTGTTTGTTTGTTTGTTTGTTTGTTTGTTTGTTTGTTTTTTAAGAAACATGCCAAAGAAATGTATCTTTAAAAAGCTACCTCAGTGCCAGAAAAGAACAGCAATGAAAGATGCTGAGCTCGGCTTGCTTTGTAGTCTTTGGTTGGCTTGGTTTCCAGCTGCTCACCTATGTCTCTAGAGCCAGTTGTGTTTAACTTCTGACACTAACCCAGTTCTAGTTTCAGGAACGCCTCCTTGTGTGTGTTTCATCTTCATTCTTACATTTCTGTGCTTTAGAAAGTTGTTTTTTTTTTGTCTTTTTCTTGCTTGATGGAGCCTCACTGTTACAGTTTCAGCTGAAGTAGCACTGGTTGTTGATGCTGTACAATTAACAGGATGGTGCCTCTCCATGAACTGACCTTGATTGTCTTTTGCATAGTCCAGCAAAGTGTAGTCTGAGCGGTTCTAAGGTCAGCTTCTGCTGCTTCCTGTGTCTTGGCTAATTAATGATGGCTCAGAGCATGCATCAACACAGTTAAAGGTGCTTGGGCACCATTTTCATCTGCACCATATAAAATTGGGCTTAATTGTTTTTCATCTCCCTCATAGGATTTAAAGCTTCTAGGTCCATCATTCTTGGCACCCACTTAGTGAGGGGTACACACATCCCCCGTCACATAGCAGTGAAAAGAGGGTGGCAGTAGCCTGGACTTCCATGCCTTCGCTTTGGAGAATGGGGTACTCTTCTTGAAAGAGTAAATAAGAGTTAATCCATGTCTGGCCCTCAGTAATACCAAGGTGGGATAAGGCCGGAGGAGGGTATTTGGGGCTCAGAAAAACATACTCCAAAGTATGATACATTGCCAGGCTAAGTGCTTTGAACTAAGTGCCCTTCCACCAGCCTGCGCCCTTTTTCTCACTAAGGGAAATATGGGGCTTTCTCTGGAGCTTCCATTCATGCCTACAGCAGGATCCTCCAGCTTAACACAGCAGAAGAAAAGCTGGAACTGACTCCACATCTAACCAAGGTGAACTTTGCCCCATACTGTTGTTTGTTCTTCATATTCCCCCTTTCTAAAAATCCTTTGCTATTTCCCTAAAAGTGCCTCTAGCCACATTTGCTTGTCAACCACCTTGATTGGGGGAAGGGGCTCTTTGAGTTTATGCTTCATGTGACTCCCACTTACAAGTGTTTGTGAGAGTGTCAAGTTGATACACGCTAGAGTCAGTTGGGAGAGGGAACCACAGTTAAGGACACACACCTACCATATCAGCCTGTGGACAAGCATGTGAGCATTTTCGTAATTAGTGAGTGATGTGGGATAGGAGGGCCCAGCCCAGTGTCAGTGCTTCCACCTCTGCGCTGGTGGTCCTGCTGTTTATAAGCAAGCGGACTGAGCAAGCCAGTAAGCAACACCTCTCCACAGCCTCTGCTTCAGTGGCTGCCTCCAGGTTCCTGCCCTGACTTCCTTCAATGATGACACAGGATGTAGGAGGAGATCAACCCTTTCCTCAACAGGACCTGCCCTGACTTCCTTCAATGATGACAACAGGAAGTAAGAGATCAACCCTTTCCTCCCAGCTGTGTTTGGTCATGGTGTTTACCACATCAGTAGAAATATAGCAAAGACACGTGGCAGCAGAAATAGCAGAATCCGACACCTTACACACACACACACACACACACACACACACATGCCCACAGGAATGCACTACAAACACTACCACCAAAGCACAGAGAATGCCTTAGAGAGGAGACGGGAAGAACATAAGGGTGGGAAGGAGTGCAGTGAAATACAGTCCTCTGGCCTAGACATGGCCACTAGAGTCATGGACCTACAGGAGCAGTCTCCTGTACTAGACCTGCACAGAATGAATCCAGCCAAAACTCCAGCATGCATGGGAGGTGCTCTCCAGACCCCCTCCCTTCCTGAGGAGCTATTGGCAGCTGATAGTTGCTGGGGAGGGAGAATCATGCTCTTTTGAGTGTATGGCCACTGACAGAGTTTCCATGCTTCTGTGGCGGGCCGCATACTCATGATCAGCACTAACTAGATATAGTGGGTTACCAAAAACAAAAAGGACATGAATTATGGAGGGAGCTTTTTTAGGGGGCCTGGGAGAAATTGAAGGGGGAAAGGGTAGATATGATCATGCACATATGTAAAGTTTTCAGTAAAAAGAAAAAAAGCTGTTACTAGAAATTTTAAATTACCAGGAAAGGATCTGGGGGCAGAAGGCTCAAGTTAAATAAAAATGGCAATCTCCCAACCCAATGCAATTTGTAGCTCAGTGTCAGACATCCCACTAAAGATAGTGCATTCACCTCTAACTTGAATTGGCGTGGCCAGATCCGTATACAGAACAGCACTGCAGCAGAAACTGCTAGCTGGCCATCAATATATACTGCTTCCGTAAGCCAGGGTTGCAGCTGGGCACTGACTGCTCAGCTGGCCTGCCTTCTGCAAAATGGGAACAGATATCCCCTCAGTGCTTGCTCCTCAGGCTTTCCCATGCCTGCAGCCTAGAATGACAGAGAAGCGAAGGGGTTGATAGCCAGACCATTTTCATCTAGATGCCCAGCTGGTGGGCAGGGTCTAGAGGGGCGAGAGACCCTGCCCACACACTGGCATTGAGCCAAGGCTCAGTCAGCAGCAACTACCCTGGTTACTGAGGAAGATTTTAAAGAACATGTTAACAAATTAGGAGGCCGAAAGGGGTGTGAAGAATTGTGTTTTCGTGGAGGCAGGGAAGTGTCCCTTTTTCCAGCAGGGTAGGTATCAAGTACAGCAAGTGACTGGAAATGAGTAGAAAGACATGTCACCAGACTTTACCTAATTTACCTGCAATGAGTAAACCTGCAGACGTGGACAAGGAGTGGGATAATCTTATCACTAATAAATATGTACGTAGTCCCCATCCAAACAGAGAACTCCTTCTATTTTCTCTGCAATATTTTTTTGTGTTCTTGAAGCTGAATTTGTCAGGTGCTAAGACAATCCTCCACAAAGCTGGAGACAAGCACAGAGCCTGCAACTAATAACAAAACCAAAAAGGAGAGGAGCCTGCCTTTGGAGGTCTTTCTTTTGAGACAGGATCCAGGAGGTGCACAGTCTTGCTGGGTACCCCAAGGTTGTCTTGAATTTGCCATCTGCCTCTGCCCTCTGAATGCTGGCATTACAGGCCCACACCAGTACACCTGGCCTGAAATTACTTTCTGAATTGAAATCAAAGTTGAATTTTCAGAATATCTGGACAGTAATCAAATTATTACACATAGGACAGCTAAAACAAGACTCAAAGAAAAAGTAATAGCTTTAAGCATATTGCCAACAAAAAAGAACAGAAATCCTGAATCAAGGACTCATCTCACTAAACGTTAAAGTTACAATGAACACAAGGGAAGCATAAAATGAGTGCAATGAAGCAAGCCTAAAAAAAAATCCAAGTTCCCCTCATCCACAGTATAATGTATACATTGTCAAGGTGAGATAACATCCATATTGCCTCAGTGTTTTGTGGTGAGAGCACTTAGGATGTCCTCTCTTATCAACCCCTGAGTACATGTACAATATATTATCAAGTATAGCTACTGTGTCATGGAGAAAATGTGAGATACCTAAGATACCAGTTAGTCCAGTCAATCAAAAACTGGCTAATAATAGCTTACATTTACTGTGCAAGCTTACATTTACACAACACTGGGCACTGAAGCTGTTTGTCCATTTGCTTTAAGACAGGGCTGAAAGACTCATCCTGGCCTTGAACCAACTATATAACTAAGGGGGTCTGTGAATTCCAATCCCCCTGCCTCCATTTCTGACATAGGCTGCCATAACCAACACTCAGCTCTCCATTTGAGCTAAGAACTATTAACCTTTCCACATGAGAAATTCGGAGCAGAGTTAAGAATCTTTCCCAAACTTCCACAATTAGCAAATCTGTTAATAGCCAGACTCAAGATTACAACTCAGAACAAATCAGAACTCAGAGGATGCCATCACATGCAGAGACAAATTTAAAGATAAATTATACACATTAGCATTAGACAGTTCCCAAACTTGCAATATGATTGGAGCAAAGAGGCTTCCTGAAGTCTTAAGTTCATCTGTTTCTCTAGAACAGTGGTTCTCAACCTGTGGGGTCAAACAACTCTTTCATAGGGCTCACATATCAGATATCCTGCGTATCAGATATTCACATTATGATTCATAACAGTGGCATAATTACAGTTTTGAAATAGTAATGAAAATAATTTTATGGTTGGGGTCACCACAACGAGAGTAACTGTATTAAAGGGTCACAGCATTAGGATGATTGAAAGCCACTGCTCTAGAAGCTGGAATAGGGTTAGGAAGACCCTGTTGTTATCTCACTTCAGTCACTTCACAACAGCACTGTTCTTCTGTAACAGGTTCCTCGAAGACAGCAGGATAGTTATGGGGCATTTTCCCTGTAACCAACCAAGGCTGCTGGAAGTCTTGCAAGTCTGACTCAAGTACAGCGGCTCTGGAACCTAGCTCAGTTCTTCTTGCAAAAAGACTACCAGAAATGTATCTGATAGGAAAGCTACCTTGCTCAAGCACCAAAGAGCAACAAACAAGCACAGAAGCACACAGCACACGTGTTTGACTCGTTTGACTCTCTTTTTGAGCCCACATGTCTATTAGAGTTTCCATGTTTGGGCCCTGCATCTTTCTTAAACTGTGGAACTTGTCTCTTGCTGGCAGACACTCTGACTTCAAGGTTTCTTCTCGGTGGCAGCACATTATTCTATCACCTACAACCCTGTTTAATAGCCTTGTCAGGAGCTGCCAAGTCCCCATCAGCTTCTCACTTTGTTCAGAATCTGCCATCTCTTTTTTTCCCCCTCACTGCCAGGATCCATGTTGTCATGTTTGTCTGAAACTGCCCATCTCCTTACTGACTTTAGCAGAGAGCCATCTCATCTGCCTAATTATGTGTATAATGACATCGCAAGCGAGGCAAAAAGTGCAGCGTAGGATTCAGCCTAGAGGAACAATAGCTGGTGCTACAGTTTCAATCAGAAATGTTCCCCACAGTCTCACACTTTGAAGACTTGTCCCCCCACTAGTGGCACTGTGGGGAGGGAGGGCTCTGCTGGCAGAAGTAATTCCCTAGGGGCAGGTTCCTGCAGGTTACGCCCAGCCCCTGTGTACTGCCATGCTGTCTGCTTTCTGATATAAACAGCCTTCACCAGTCTCCTTCTGCCGCCCTGAGCTGAGTTGCTAGAGCATGATAGACTAAAACCGTGAACCAAAACACATCTTTCCTTTCTTGATTCTATCAAATATTTTGTCACACTGATGCAAAAGTAGCTAATGTACTGCAGAGGCTTCTGAAACAGGGGTCCTGCTCAGAGCCTAGCTATGGACAGGCCTGCGTTGCCTTGCCAAGAACATTAGGAGTTTGAACTATCCCCGCTCCTGCTAAACTCTCTGCATGCTGTCAGTCCTTAAGACATCACAGAGTCTGTGAGGAAGGCGGTGTTATTGCTTCCTTTTTACAAATGAAACTGTGTAGCTGAGAGATTCAACAGACTGTGCAAGGACAGGGCCAGAGCTAGTTGGAACCAAGTCTGTAGGGATTCTAGATCTGGACTCTGAATTTCACTAATTGGGTTAACCTTTTAAATTATCTAGTTTGGGTTTGTTTTTACACCATCTACACCCATGATTTAACAACTACAATAATGGCTATTAGAGAGTGATCCTGGAGTAATGTTCTGGACAATATTTCTTGCTGTAGACAGATGGAAATATTTGTCCATTTCTATCTCTGCAATTTCTATTCTGTTGCATCTGGAGACCTCCTTTGCTCTTAGTGGCATTCCTCGGCACAATTAAGAGAGTCTCACCTATAGCAAGGACACTTGGTTGTCTTGCATCTTGGGTGTTGTCTTGGGTTGGTTCTTTCCAAAGCCAGAGTTCCCATGTGCATGGTGCATTTGACTGATAGAGGCAGCAGGGCTTGTAGAGATCATTCCCTATCTAGAAGCTCCTTAGAATTCATGGTCTTAACTGGGCCTGGTGTTATACACCTGTAATACTAATACTCAGGAAGTAGAAGCAGGAAGATCATAGTTCAAGGCTAGCCTGGTTCAGCCATATTGTTTCATTCCATGGCCATGAGTAGATAAGATAGGTGTTATCTTAGGTTTTCCGTTGTTATGATAAAGACCATAGCAATTAAAATCCTGGGGAGGATAGAGTTTATCCCAGCTTATAATTCTCAGGTTACCCAGCTATACCACTGCTAGGTATATACCCAAAATTTGCTCAAATACACAACAAGGACATTCGCTCAACCATGTTTGTAGCACCTTTATTTGTAATAGCCAGAACCTGAAAACAAGCCAGATGTCCATCAACTGAGGAATGGATACAGAAATTGTGGTATTTTTACACAATGGAATACTACTCAGCAATCAAAAACAAGGAAATCATGAAATTTGCAGGCAAATGGTGGGATCTAGAAAAGATCATTCTGAGTGAAGTATCCCAGAAGGAGAAAGACAAACATGGTATATACTCGCTTATATAGACCTACAAGATATGATAAACACAATGAAATCTATACACCTAAAGAAGATAAACAAGAAAGCCGACATGGGGTAAGATGATCAATCCTCACTTAGAAAGACAAATGGGATGTGCATTGGACGTATGACAGGAGTCTACTGCAGAAAGCATCTGAAAGACCCTACCTAGCAGTGTTTCAAAGTAGATACTAAGACTCATAACCAAACCTTCGGCAGAGTGCAGGGAATCATATTAAAGAAAGGGAGTTAGTATGACGTGGAAAGGATAAGAGCTCCACAAGGACCAAATATATCTGGGCACAGGGGTCTTTTTTGAGACTGACACTCCACCGAGGACCATGTATGGATATAACCTAGAACCTCTGCTTGTATGTAGCCCGTGGTAGCTCAGTAACCAATTGGTTTCCCATAGTAAGGGGAACAAGGACTATTTCTGACAGGAACTCAATGGCAGGTTCTTTGACCTCCCCACTCCCCAAGGGAGGAGCAGTCCTGCCAGGCCACAGAGGAGGACTTTGCAGCCAGTCCTGAAGATACCTGATAAAACAGGGTCAGATGAAAGAGGAGGAGGTCCTCCCCAATCAGTGGACTTGGAAAGGGCAGGGAGAAGATGAGGAAGGGAGGGTGGGATTGGGAGGGAATGAGGGAGTGGGATACAGCTGGGATACAGAGTTAATGAAATGTAACTAATAATAGAAAAATAAAATAAAAATAAATTCTCAGGTCACAGTCCATCATCAAAGGAAGGCAGGGACCTGGAAGCAGGGGCCATGGAGGAGTGCTGCTTACTGGCTTGCTCTTTTTTTTCTTTTATTCCTGTATAAAACTGATTGCAAATATTCATGCAACAGAGCCTTGAAATCTCCTCCAAAGAGATTGTCCATTACTTTAAATTTAGCTCCAGGTAAAGTCTTAGGACAAGGAAATCTTTGCCAAGATATCACAAGAATGATCTGTAGCCCAATTGCTAATGTTTTCTTCTGAAACTTCTATAGTTGGGTCTCCAAAACTATTATGTAGTTTTCAGCACTACTGTCTTCCATACTCTTAATGTAATGTCCCATTAAGTTCTGCTTACATCACTCGACTGCTTTCCTTGTCCAAAGTACCAAAATCTTTTCATAGTCCTCCCCCCAAAATGGTCATGCCTGTCATAGCAATACCTACAACACGGTACCAGTTTCTGTTCTAATTACTTTTCTATTGCCCTGACAAAGCACCATGACCAAGGCAACTAATAAAAATAAAGCATTTAACTTGGCTTATGGTTTCCGATGGCAAAGATACAGTAGCAGGAATAGCTAAGAACTCATATCTGGGTCCACAAGCAGGAGGCAGAGAGAGCTAACAACAACAACAAAGGCATTAAGTCTTTTGAAACTGCAAAGTCCAACCCCAGTGACATATTTCTTCCAGCAAAGCCACACCACCTAATCCTCCCCAAACAGCCACCAACTAGAGACCAAGTATTCAAACAAATGAGCCTCTGGGAGGCTTTCTCATTCAATCCATGACTGGTGCCTCCCAAATGATGCTCTTGCCCTAATTCTAGAGGAGGCACATGGATTGAAAGCCCCAACGGTTGAGAGAGGGAGGCAGCAGAGAAGGTAGGCAGCCCTGGGAAGGACCAGGGGTAGTGTTTGTTCTAAATGGTTCTTTTCAACCCAGAGGTTTAGGTATGGTTTTTAAATCTATTTTATTTGGGTTCTTTTATCTACCACCCTTCTCCACCCTAATCCCTTCTAACACCACAACACCAGGTAGAAGAGACAAAGGGTTAGAGGGGAGAGGGCATGTGGAGATCTTTTTAGACTACTCCCTGCTGATTAGGGGCATCGATTTCCTTGGGGAAAGTCCAATCTTCATCTCCTCAAGATTATCTCCTCTTCCTCCTCCTCCTCCGCCTCCTCCTCTTCCTTCTTGTCTCTTTTCTCTTGACCACTTGGCAACACCAGCAACAGCAGGAGCAGGAACAGGAACCAGCGGGAGGAACAACCTTGCCTTCTCTCTTGTAGCTCTGGTCTTTTTATACCCTTTCTAGAGTCCCCATGATTAAACTATCTTCAACTAGCAAAATCATGCCAGACCATGCATGATGCAAATAGTCTGCTACTGCAGACAAACTGAAGCAGCCCCATATCGCACACCTGGGAATAAAACAAAAACATGTTTACATAATGTAACTGGGTTTTTAAGTCACCAAAATTCTCACTACGCAGAGGTGCAGTGCTGAAGCACACATCGTCCATGGAGAAGTCGCCTTTTATTTTCTAATTAGATTCTCTACCACTTGGCTCTGCCCACCCTCCGCAGACACTATGAAAAAGGACAGTGGTCTAAAGTGGGTTGTAAAGAATTTTTTTCATACTTCTATAGAAGACAAAAATGACGTTATCATGGGGAGCCTGGGAGCCTGACGTTAACTGTCATCAAACAGTAGAATGGCTCCCCTTTTGGTACTACGGGGAATTAATATGCTCTTTCTCCTTTCTTCTCATAGCCTATCCTTTTAGGATTCTTTGGTCTGCCAGGATAGTAGGACAAAGGCTTAGCAGGTCACTTTTTTTGTCACCAAGAGGATATTCCCTACTGCTAAATATTTACCCTCTGGCCATCCATGTTTAGGCTCAAGTCTTACTATTTCTCCCCATTCACTGAGCACAGAATGTCTGTAAACACTTTTTTCCATTTATAAATGAACCTTCAATGGTCTTTAACGTCTGTCTCTGTGAATCAGCTCAGGCTAGTCACAGTCTTCATGCTGTGGTCCCCTATCTCAAAAGTGTCCCCTGTCCTTAATTTTACTAAACAGGCATCTTTAAGTCCTCTTGCCCTCTACTCTTGAAGTTCTGTTATCTTTCTGTCTTGGAATACTGGGCTGTCAAGTCATTCCATGTAAGACTAGGATTCACTTGTAGACTCGGGGATTCACTCCAGTCATCATCCTATAAAGTCACTTCTCTTTATTTGACATACAAGACTTCTGAGGCCAGAATTGAAGAAAGGTTAAGTAAACGAGATATCTGTGTCCAACATCCCACAGTTCATGCTGAGCACGCAGCAGAAGCTGAACAACTGTTTGCTGATTGCATTTTTAAGTGAGAGGATGATAAATAAAATAAATGGAGACTTGTCTAAGCAGGAAAGGGACTGCTTTCCTAGTCTTATATGTGATTGTGCAGTTAGAGGAATCCGGTAAACCTGTACATATTTATCTCAACTAAAGAATAGAAAAAAATGTAAACTTGGCATTTATGAGAACAGCTGATGAATGACTTTAGTCATTCGAAAGCAAAAAGCTGAGGATTCCAACTTTGCTTTGTAAAAATAGCTTTTGAATCACATCTGAAGTTGGGAAGTTTTACACAAATTAATTCCTCAGGTGATTTTTCAACTTCTGTTGAACTGGGAAGTAAATGACTAGATCCAGCAGCTTCAGCAGCTGGGAAGTAGTTCTTTTTTCACTGTTGAAATTTGTTCTTTGACAATTTCATGAAGGCATATAGTGCTTTCTGTTTATTCTCACCCCTACACTTTCATCTCCCTCTTGATCTATTTATCCCAACCCCCTCTCTACCGTCCCTGTCCACATCCAGACTGTTACGCTTTGTCTCTGTGTTGTGACTCTCCGATTTTATCCAAGACAGTCCACGTGACCACAGCTTGGAATGATCCTTTGGATTCTGGCATGCTCACATTTGGTACACAGCTGAAGGCGATGACTCCCCTTGGATCCATCAGGTGCCAAAAGTTTACTGAGGAGAGGGTGGGGCTCATGAGCTCCTACTCTGTCCATAATTGCTGTTGATAGGCTTAGTCTCGTGCAGGCCAAGTGCAGGCAGCCATTGCCGCTGTGAGGTCATGTCTTTAATGCCTGTACCAGGCTATTACGATAGTGTTTTAAATTACCTATCTTCTGGCTCTTATAATTTATTTCCTCCCCACTCCTTGCAATATCTATTGCAATACCCCTAAGCCTTAGAAGAGGCACCATAAATAGTTCTACCTGTATCAAGTACTGTGCCAGTCATTTTCTGTCAGGGATATGTAGGGTCGTCTCAACATCATCCATCTTTTATTCATAGCTCCTATAGGAGTTTAGTTGGCAGCCATTTGATGTATACACATTGTACCAGTGAAAATATTTTTAGATTTGTTAACTTAGAAGAAACCCAGGCTTGCAGTGTGCCATATTCATTTATGTAGGCAACTTGTTTTACTATGAAGTGGAGAAAATATATGAACTCAAGAAGGACTGCCACCCTTATCAGCCAAGTGAGCTTCATAAATGAGAAAATGCACTGAAAAGTATTGTGCTAATGCTTCAAGAATTCCTTCTCCTCTCCAGAGGAACCCCACAAGGAGAGCAACAGAACCAGAAAATTTGAACACAGGGAACTTCCCAGAGACTCATACTCCAACCAAGTACCAGGCATGGAGATAACCTAGAACCCCTGCACAGATGTAGTTCATGGCAGTTTAGTGTCCAAGTGGGTTACATAGTAATGGGAAGAGGGACTGCCTCAGACATAATCTGATTGGCCTGCTCTTTGATCACCGCCCCCTGAGTGGGGAGCAGCCTTACCAGGCCACAGAAGATGACATTGCAGCCACCCTGATGTGATCTGATAGACTAAGGAAGGAGGAAAGAGAGGAGGACTCCCCTATCGGTGGACTTGGGGAGGGGCATGTGTGAAGAAGGGGGAGGGAAGGTGGGATTGGGAGGAGAGGAGGGAAGGGCTTATAGGGGGATATAAAGTGAATAAAGTGTAATTAATAAAATTAAAAAAAAAAGAATTCCTTCTCTGGGCAAAGGTAAACAAGGATTATCCCCTGCTCCTATGATCCCAACAACAAACCAAGAGTACTTTGAGTCTATCAACAACGGCTTACAGAGCATGAGTGAGGATTTATGGGTGATCAGAATTAGCTTCACTGAAAAGTCTTCGCCTAGCATGGACGATGGTTTCCCATTTGATGGAACTCCCTCTATTAATCTTTCCCACCTTCTACACCTGTGGCGCTCCCAAGACTTCTTAAGAGCACCCAGGTCCAATCAAGGCATAATTGCTACAAGTGGCTGGGAGGAGCTACAGGACTTTAATGAAACTCCCTACTCACTTCTGTGAGGAAATGCCAATAGTCAGGTGCCTGATAGTGAAGGACTCCTGTGAGAGGCAAAGCCAATCAGATGAAAATGGAGATTATTTTGCTCTATAACTGCATTCCAGAACAGCTAGTTGGCAGATTGCCATGTAATTATTGAGCTTTTCTTGGCATCAGAAATGTTTGCATAAATGTTACATTTACATAGTATATAAAATCAAGTTTTCCCCACACACACAAACAGGCATTGTGGTGGTGTGAACGTGAGTGTGGGAGCCTGAATGTCTGGTATGTTAACAATGGTGACTGTGTCGAGGAAACAGGAAATTCTGTTCTCAGAACAAGCACTGCAGCCTGAAAGGAGAACTAAAAGCATATTCACATCAGTGGACTTATGGAGGCAACCTCCTAAAAAACCTTATTTGCAGCTCCAGGCACTCAGGAGATTTATAAATAGTACAGCATCATTCTCATCTTTAAAATGTATATTTGTTTATTAATTACAATTTATTCACTTTGTATCCCAGCTGTATCCTCCTCCCTCAACCCCTCCCATTTCCACCCTCCCTCCCTCTTTCTCCTCCCATGCCCTTCCCTAAGTCTACTGATAGGGGAGGTCCTCCCCTTCCCTCTGACCCTAGCGATCAGTTTTCATCAGGACTGGCTGTTGTCATTTTTTTTCCTCATTGGTGAGTTCAAGTTTTAGCCTACATAATGATATTAACATCTGACTTGTTTAGGGTTTCAACTGATTGCAATGAAATACTGTGACCAAAAAGCAAGTTGGGGAGGAAAGAATTTACTTGGCTTACTTTCTGTACTGTAGTCCATCACTGAAGGCACAGCAGGAACTCAAAAGGGGCAGGAACCTGGATGCTGGAGCTGATGCAAAAACCTTAGAGGAGGCTGCTCACTGGCTTGCTTTCCATGGCTGGCTCAGCCTACTTTCTTATAGAACCCAGGACCACCAGCCCAGGGATGACACGGGCCACAATAGGCTGGCTCTCCCCTATCACTCACTAATTAAGAAGATGCCTTTCAGCTGGATCTTATGGAGGAATATTCTCAATTGAGGTTCCCTCCTTTCAGATGACAGGGAAGCTTGGGCCAAGTTGACATAACACTAACCAGCACATCTACGGGTCTGGATCAGGTTCGTTTAATCTGCCAAACTCCCTTATCTAGCCTCAATAGAAGATGGGCCCAGACCCATTTGATATGCCAACATGGGTCTTCTCCTCTTCTCTGAGAAGAAGGGGGCACAGAGGGAGGTGAGAGGAGGTGGTGGGAGGGGTTGGGAGGAGAGAAAGGGAAGTGAGAAAAAGGGGCTGGGAGGAGAGGAAGAAGGGGAATTTCCTACTGGGATGTAAAGTAAACAAACTAATTAATAAAAATAAATAAACTAATTTATGGGGAAAAAAAAGAATTAAAAGGCAGGAAAAATTCCAAGCAGGGAAAATCTCAAACACAACACACAAGCAAAGACAGTACCAGCTAATAAGATCACCCTTTTATTAGGGCTGAGGAAACACACAGCAGTTATGGAGAAAAGGATCCCTGCAAGGCAGAGGTGCCATTGAAGAAGCCAGAGTCCAGCCTGTCCTTGAGTACTGGGTTAAAGTCTTTGAAGGATCTTCCACTCCCAAGTTAGGGTTGGTCAGTCTGAAGAAACACTGGAGGGCTGATGAACCCACAACTGTTGTATAAACATGTCCCGCCAGAGCCTTGAACTTCCCTAGAGGGTCCATCAACAGGGGGCTCTATCCATAGGAGAGAAAGCCCACCAAGCCTTCATTGTAAGCTGTAGGTTTTTGTTTCAGGTCAGGAGTGAGAGGAAAAAGCTGGCCATCTTGGAAGTTTGCCACCTCCATTATCTAGTTATGGCCCTTCTCCCTGTCTGTCTGCCTACCAGGCTATTTGCCTAGCTCCTAGTCCCTCATTCCTCCCTCTCAGAGGTCACCCTAACTGTTGTTAGGAGTTTGGGGGTGATGAGCACTCTAGCTTCTTTGAGTGTCAAAAGAGTACTGGGGACAACAGGCACAGTGTCTCGGAAGGGGTCTATCTAATGGGCCATGATGTCACTTAATGGATTTCAAAGATTTGGTGATAGGGTGTGTCCTTGGAGCATTCTATAACTGTGTGGTAGCACCAGAAACACACAGAAAGTGAAGCTTTTAGTACTACTATGGTTCCTATGGAAAGGGCAGTTAGGAAAACAGTTGGGGGAAGCTTTGCCATTATTAGAGGAAGAGAATTTGTCCATTACAAGATGTAAATCCTGAAGAGGACTCAAGAACTGGAGATGCCTTTTACTGGCCAGGGTTAGATTCAGAAAGTTGGCCATCCTGTCTCCTTTATTACAGCCTTGTGGAGAACGTTATGAGCAAAGTTAATGAAGAAAGCTCTTTGATATGATTAACACAAGGCTTGTTCAGTAAGGTGCGGCGTAATTATGCAGCTGTGTGCTAGAGCCCTGAAGAAGGTAAGGTCTGAGAAATAGTCGTCTCTCTGTCTAGACTGAAAGAAGTTTTATTGAGCAGAACAAAATGTAACTGTCCAATGAGCTGTTCGTCACACCAGACTCCTGCATAAGGAGCAAACAACAGGAACCTTGTAAGAGAAGTCAGTTAAAGTAGTTGTGGCATTGACACTGCCCTTCCAGCAATAGATGCCTCTGGCCGTGAGTGCACCACGTGTCATGTCCAGTGGGAGTGGATACTATGGGCCACACCTGAGTGAAATCCAGGCTCTGTTCGCTGAGGTCACAACCAGACATCAACAGCTTTTCTCTCTCAATCTTCCCCTCTCTCTCAGATTGCCAGGGACATTCTACTCCTGTATGCTGAATAAGTTCTTCAAACCTGGGAGTTTGACAGCAGCCTCTTTTAACTTGGAAGCATGTGTGGTTAGGGTGCAGAGGGATACATTACAGCTGTGGGAAGTACTCTTCCAGATTGAGACAGTCTTCCATAAATGGTAAATATGGTTTCTGTTTTGTTTTTTACATTAGACTCAGCATTTAAGAAACTAGGCCCACTTTTCTCAGTTGCAGATAGACACTGCAGTGCTGAATTAAGCCAAGGCTTGTCCTATATGTGGGAATATATACATACATATATATCTCTTGATATGCAATATATAATACATATATATGGTATATCAAGATACAGATATCTCAAGAGGAGAATCATCAGTGAGAATTGGTTGTCCAAATAGCATCTCATTCGGTTAAATATAATATCTGAGCACCACAGTCCCTAGGACTGTTAAAATAACATACTCTGCCTATCAGAGAATCTATTTAACTCCTAGTTTCCCAGCAAAGGAATATGAGGGATTATGTGGCTAGGGACCACAGTGAGGGGTAGGGACTAGTAATCGCCATGGTTGTGGGGGGGGAGTTAGAGCAGTAAGCACATTCCCAGCAGTGGAAAATGGGTCAGGCCAGGCCGGTCTTTTGCAAGCAGCTGAAATTTAAGGTAAGGCATGGTGTAAGTATTGCTCCTATCTGACTCTAGCCTTTTTCTATCAACGACCTCTCAAATTTTGGCCACTCATATCTCCTACCAGAAGTCTCTGTTCCTCCTGGTTGCCCCATCTTCCCAACACTAACAGCCACTGCTGACAGCCCTTCACAGATGTTACCCCCGTTAGCCTTTGAACCCAATTCTCCCCCTGCTAGAGATGTGGTGCGGTGCCCAGCTCAGCCCCCACCACACTGGAGGTGCATAAGAACTGTCGTTGTGCTTGAACATTGGTCAGGGCTGGGCAACAGCAGACCCCAGGATGCGCGGGAAGCGGAATGATGGTTAGTCCCGAGGCTTCCTGGTCCTGCAGAGAATAGGCAGGGAAGCAACCGCTTTCTCTATTACCACTTTTCTTCCCAGTGTCTACCTTTATTCAGCTGATTATATAAGAAATGGAAACAAAGGCAGTCAATCATTTCAAAATCCAGTCCTGCCCTCTGGGTCAGGTGGTCAGCCTTGGCTCCATGCTGCTGGCACTTCTCTTCTTATTGCCTCCTGAACTTAAAATATAAGTGACAAAGTTGTCCCTAAATGCCTCCCACCTGCTCCCATCATGATCAACCTGATGTTAAATATAATAGTACAGTAATACCAAAGCTGCAGGAGTCAGCCCAGGAAAGGAGGGGGCCACATACTTACCCTTCAGAAGCAAAATTCATGGAGAGGAGGAGCCAAGAATCCTCAAGGATGGAGAGGGAGGGTTCTAGTTACCTTCAACTGGCAACTTGACACAGTCCACAGTCACCTCAGTTGGGGATGATCACCCACATCAGATTGGCCTGTAGCTATGTGTGTGAGAAACTGTCTTGAGTGATGACTGATAGAGGCCCGGTGCCATCCCTGGGCACGTAGCCTGGGCTGTATAAAATGCTAGCCAGGCACAAGCCAGGGGTCAGTCCTCTGTGGGCTCTGCTCCGGGTTCCGGACTTGACACCTGCCCACACTGACTTTCCTCAGTGAGGGACTGAAATCTAGAAGTGTAAGCCAAAATACACGCTTTTCCCCTCAGGTTGCTTTTCGTTATAGTACTTACGATCAGAGAGCATTAGACAGAAAATGGTACAATATAAAATTAAAACAACAAAACCCTTCTCTTTAAGACCTGAAAAAGAAGTTAAATAAGGCAGAGGAGCCTCTTCAGAGACCTGCCTGATAAGTCTCCTGAGAAGTCTCCAGAATAAAGTTGTTTTTGTTGTTGTTTTAATTTTTATAAGTTTGAGGAGGCTGGTTGGAAGTTCATGTGATTTAGCTTAACATAGTGTATGTGACAAAGAAGATGGAGGAGCCAAGTACTGGTTAGGACCATAAATTAGGGGCTACTGTTAGGCCACAACACAGACAACTTATTTCTGTAGTCCCTGAGCAGGGCCATCAAAGCTCTCCTGCTCCAACCCAACCCCGCTCCCAAGCTCTTAGAGTCCTCACCACCACCACAGGCACACAGGTTGTGTGGCCACAAAATGGCCGCTCCTGTCAAAAACCAGCAGCTCCTGCTAGAGAAGCAACTCAGCCTCAGCAGGAGCTGTCCATGGTGATGACAGCTTTCCTACCTCAGCCTACTGCCATCACAGGAGCTGTCCATGATGGCAGTACTTCCTCGCCACTCTCTGCTATTCATGCTACAGGGAAAGGCTTCTCCGCCTTGGACTCCCCTTGTAAACTTCCTACACTTCGTATGCTTGGTAAACCCTCAAGGCAGAAAAGTGGCCAGACCCCTGCCTGAGGAGCGCTAGCAGCCAGGCTTCTCCCCCAGATCTCCGTAACTGTCACAAAGGTCATCTCCGGCCCCTCAACAGGTCCCATCCCAGATTATGCTAATTTTAGGTGAAAAGCCTGAACAAAACCCCACAAATCCCTGAGCAGGAGAACCCACCAATCCCAGAACAGGAAATCCCACCAATCTCTGAGCTTGCGAAGCTCGGGACTTGAAATCCCACCAATCCTCACTCTGTAAATCTCTGCTCTAGAAAGCTCCACCCCCTAATAAATTCTATATAAAGGCTGTGTCTGCCCAGTTCTCTGCTGCCTTCTTTTGGCAGCAGAGGCAGCCACTCCTGGATTCATCCTTCCTCTCCTGGATTTGTCCCTCCACTAAATCTCTTTTCAAAAGATTTGCTGCCTGGTGTGACCTTCTTGTTGGAAGAATCCAAGAAACAATGAAGAGAAGAAGGGAAACGCAAAGAAATGGAGCAGGGCTGAAGTCCCTGAACTGCTCAGCTCAGCTGGAGATATCCTCCCCTGGGGACTGCAATGCTTCTACTAACAAGGCCTCAGAGTTGTGTGGTTCTTGGGCCTCCACAACTCGGATGCCCTTCTATTGGGACATCATCCCACCTCAAACAGCTGTGTGGTTCCTGGGCTCCTGAGTCCCAGAATACCCTTCCATGGGATACTGCTCCACCTCAGAGCTGTGTGGTTTCTGGGTGTCCAAGTCACAAGATACCCATCTATCTGAGCAGGAAGGCCAACAAACTCTCCATCCCGAAGAGAAAGCTGTAGGTAAAAGTATAGAACATGAGGGCGTCTCTATTAACTTTTTCTTCTTCCCATAGTGAAGACCAGAACCTGATCCACCAAGGACTCCCTGGCAATCCAGGAGAAGAAGCAGTTACCAGAAGGGAATGCCCCTGGGGGATCTTGATGGCGTAGGGTGGGTCAACTAAGTCTCAACTCAACAGGGTCTGTTGCTGAGGGTGAAACGACACTTACAGGGGAGCAGGAAAAATACACAGAGCCTCCCTCTTTGAGGCTTGCGCTTGCCTCTGACTGACTCTCCCAAATGTATGTTTAGTGAGACGAATAGACAGATAGATGGCTGACAGACAGGCAGAGAGGGAACAAGAACAAAGGACGTCGGCAACCCTTAGTGGTGTAGTACAAAGCAGGGAAAGTAGGGACCTTTGAAAGGACGAAGGCGTCCTCATCTCAGGGTCCAAGAGCTCATGGTCACATACAACTTCCATGGAGCCAGTGGCTTCAGTTCTTGTCTCATGTATGTAAAGACTTTCATAGCACAGTTTAGAAAGAAATTTCTTCTGAGGAAAAAAAAACACAAAAGAAAAATGAGAGAGTGGGGAGAAAGATAGTGAGAGCTCTCATATAGCATGGATGGGTCCCAGAAAATGGGGTCACCACTTTGTTAGGCTAGAAGCTTTTCTAGAACTTTTGACAAACCTGGGGTGAGGCGTGGGGTAGGGTCAGCCCAAATAGCCCACCCAAGAGGTGTCCAGGTGCCACCCAGTTTCGGTCACACGTCCCATGTAATGTTTGCAGGTAGGGTTCTTATTTGGGGACAGAGAAAACAAACCACACTTCCCTTGGGCATTGACAGCCTCTGGCAGGACTGAAGCCCTCATGGGAACAACGATGTCTCCAGCTTCTCTTCAGGGAAAGGATTAGAATTGTTCATTTTGAGGTCCCTGCTCTAAAACTGGCTAACCATGTTCTGCCTCCTCTTTTTATCAGTTGCCAAGGCTCAGTGAGAATGTTTCTGCTTCCAGTGTGGCAGAAAAAGATCATTACTGACCTGGTTAAGATGAGGCTACCCTCATAAGTTGAGTATATGCCATGTGTGTCTTTTCCGCTTCTGGGTTACCTCACTCAGGATGATCTTTTGTAGTTCCATCAATTTGCCTGTAGATTTCATGATTTCCTTGTTTTTAATTGCTGAGTAGTATTCCACTGTGTAAATGTACCACAATTTCTGTATCCATTCTTCAGTTGAGGGGCATATAGGTTGTTTCCAGATTCTGGCTATTATAAATAAAGCTGCTATGAACATGGCTGAGTAAATGTCCTTGTTGTAGATTATTAGCCATATAATATAGGATAAACATAAAATCTATAGTCCTAAAGAAGCTAAACAACAAGGAAGACCCCAGGGAAGAGGCTTAATCTTCATTCAGAAGGGAAAACAGGATACACATTAGAAGTAGGAAAAGACAGGGAACAGGACAGGAGCCTTCCACAGGGGGCCTGTGAAAGACTCTACCCAGTAGAGTATTGAATCAGATGCTGAAACTTATAGCCAAACTTTGGGCAGAGTACAAGGAATCTTATGGAAGAAGGGGGATATATAAAGACCTGGAGGGGACAGGAGCTTTACAAAGAGACCAACAGAGCCAAGAAATCCAGGCTCATGGAAGCCTGCAGAGAATGATGCAACAAACAACCTAGGACCCTGCATGAAGAGGACCTAGACCCCCCTGCTCAGATGTAGCTGATAGGCAGCTCAGTCTTTATGTGGGTACCCTAGTAAGGGGAGCAGGAGCTGTCTCTGACATGGACTCTGTTGTCTGCTCTTTGATCAAATCTCCCTAGTGTGTGTGGGGGGGGAGGGGATTGCCAGGCCACAGAGGAAGAGCACACAAGCAGTCCTGATGAGACTAGATAGGCTGGAGTCAGATGGTAAGGGAGGAGGGCTTCCCCTTTCTGAGAAAAAAGGGAAGAAAATATAGGGGGAAAGAGAGAGGGGGTGGGACCAAAAGGAGACAAGAGAGTGGCTACAGTAAGGATGTAAAATGAATAAATTATAAAAAATAAATTTAAATTAAAAAAATGAGGCTGTCTTAAAAGGTACCCTGTCCCTCACTTGGCCATCAGACTAATGAAACAAAAGACCCCGTGAAATTGGGATTTGCTCAGAAATTTCATGCTGGGCGAAGAAAGAGCTAAAAGCCTGGACCAGCCAAAAGGGGGGGTTGTCTGTCAGAGGACTTTGCAGGGGAGACTGGAGCCAAGGCAATGATATGTCAGTGAGGGACCACAGCTAGACCCAGGCTGCTCAGCTATGGGAAACACAAGCCTCCTGTTAAATCCTCAGCATGGCCATATTGAATAAATCTCCCCTTTTTGCTGCTCACTATTAATGCAATTTTTAATTGATTTATTAAGGACAAGTGGCTGCTTAGGAATCTGTCTTAAACTCAAAGTTTATTTATGCATCTGGGTCAAAGTCTTTGACTGCTTGGAAATGACTATTTTCAAGTGACTTTAATACACTGAATACTCTATGTACCTGTGACTAGAAATATGCATAGTTGTACATCTGAACTTTATGTAACATGTAACTTTCGTAGAGTTAATGTCAGAAAAGTTTACTATATGCAAAGTGATCAGTAAGTGCTGTTTTCAATATATTCAGATGAAAAACCTGGCACTTGGGTGATCTTACTATTTGAAATACTATCTACTTGCCCTAAGTGTTTTGCAATTGTAAATGTGAGGTATAGTTGCATATTATTTGTTTGTAGTAATTATCTTTGTTCCTTGAATTTATAAATGTTCTAAAATTTTAATTCTCAATGTTATAGATTCATCCTAATGAGTTAAAGATTTTAAATTTTGCTTTTTATCTAGAAGCTAAGTTAATACATGAAGGGCTTCTATAGCATTTGGTGTAATGATGCTAATAATGTCTGTTTTTTTTATATATACATATACCTCTAGTATTATAGAAGCCTTCTAAAAATTAATAGGCATTAGACGATGGTAAATCTGTAGACAAGAGCATAATTTTCAAATTAGTCTTCTTTAATTATTTGTTCTTTTAAACTGTATTTGTGAAGCTTAAAAACAGTTGTCAAAAACAAAACAAAATAAAACAAAACAAAAAACAAAATCCCAGCTGGGTTCCACACACCTTTAACCCCAGACTTTGGAGGTCGAGATAGAAGCGTCTCTGTGAGTTTGAGATCACTCTGATCTATACAGCAATTGCCAGGCCTCCAGGGCTACATAGTAAGACCCTGTATCAAACAACAACACAAAATGAAGTACCTATTTGGGGAAGTACAACTTCTAACCAAAGAGTCTGAACAAATATTTTTGAAGACAAGCATACTGGACTTCAGATGTGCCTGACCTAAAAGCCACCCAATCTGTACCTCTCAGTTTCCTAAAGTTTGCACTAACTCCTTGACACCTATCACTCACCACCATCAGACCCAACGTGAGGTCAAGTCAGACCATCAGGACTGATTTCATACCATCAGTGAAAGACTATAGTGCTATAGGGAGCCTATCCTGATTTTTCCTGTCTGCCAGTCTTGCCTAGTCTTAGAGCAACTAACATCTTCAAGTGACAGGCCCATGATCCAACAGGAGCTAGCTACAGGGAGCATCTTTGGGCACAAACACTGGTGAATTCATGCTAATGGCTCAATGCAGTGAAAACTAGAACCCCTAATTTTTTTTTTTCCTCTAAGAGACTTCTCAGAAATTCCTGTTGAGCAAAGCCAGTAATGCAAGACCAGAAAAAGGAGGAGGTCTCCCAATTGGGGAACCTTCACAAGCATGGTCCAGGAATGGCAAACTGCTAGCCTGTGGGAGTCTGTTATCTGATGCTACAGAGCTACCGCCTCTGTTCTCTGACTCAGTCTTTGACCAGAACTGCGCTTATGTGCATGGTCCTGATTTGTATGGCCCCTATTTGCATAGCAGAGTTTGCACAACCTGAAACTAGGTGCACAATGTCTCATGCTGACCTCCCAGGATTTTAAGCCAAACAATTGCGACTGTATACCTTCAAGCGGCATGGATTGTATGGGCAGGAAACACTGCAAGGAGACTAATGTTGACCATGGGAAGTACCTTTCCCAAAGGAAACGCCAGCAGCTCAGTGTCTTATCCTTCCCGTTAGCTCTCTATTCTCCAGCTTGTCGTCCTTTGTGTATAGTCAATAAGCCATTTCTACCGCTCTGGTTTGAGGAGTGAATTCATTCGGCAGCTAGTGAATACCGTGTCCACTGAACTCTTCGAGGCAGCTGGAGAGCAATGCTGCTGGGGCTTCAGGGATGGCTCAAATGCCATAGTTTCTCTAGAACATGGCCAATCGACACAGTCCCAACTGCGTGGCTGATTGCTGCAAGAGCTTTAGAGACGTTTTCTAGAGCTTAAATCATTTGTGACAAGACTTGCAGAGATGACGCAGTGTTTAAGAACACTGCTTTTCCAAACATCAGAGTTCAGTTCCCAGCTCTCACATCAGGTAGCTCACAATCACCTGTGACTCCATTTCCAGGGGATCAGACAAGCTCTGGCCACAGCAGGCATGAGGCCAGACATGAAGCACATAAGCTCAGGGAGGCACACATACACATAAATAAAAAAATTCAAAATTGTGGCAATGAGTCTATTAATAAACTCCTTTATTCCAAAATATCCCGAGCCCTGTTATAGCTATAAAGGATCTTGTGGTAGATGGCACATGGTCTCTCTTATCAGTGAACTTGCAGTCTGTTCTGAAGAAAGGACAATAGGCAAGCAAAGAAACAAATGATGACAGAGATTAAAACAAGCAAACAAACAAACAAACACAAAAACAAAACAAAACAAAAAAAACAACAGCCGAGTACTGATTAAGACATCATGGAGGGACAAGACACGAGAAATCTACGAGTCAGGGCATATCTGAACTGAATAATGGGAAGTGCGAGGCCATGCACTGAGAAAATTCTAATTAATCCAGCAACAGAGGATTATAGTAAAAGTTCCTCAGGCAGGAACAGGTTAGCTGTGCTCATGAACGGAAAGTTGCTGAGGGATGCTAAAGTAGAGTGAACAAAGAGACTGGGAGGCACGGGGGGGGGGTTCAGAGGGTTAGGCAGGACTCTTGCAGGCCGCGGCTAGTGACCTGGCTCTTAGCTGAAAGAGCAGGTGGAAGCATTTGGAAGAGTTTAAGTGTCTGGGGCAGGAACAAGAACTTGGGAGACTAATGCCAGGGTTCTGAAACAGAGGGATAGTTCCATCCCAGGCCAAGGACAGTGGGAGTTTGTGAAGCATCTGAGCCAAGTTCCGGACTTGCTATTTCTTAGCAAACTGGCCCTTGTGTTCTAGTCAGACCGTTGACTTTTCATTTGAGACAAGCTGTAAGAAAAAGTACCCCAAATCCTCCATACTTTCACTTCCATATTTAGCCAGTGACCTCCACCCTTTCCATTTTGTTGCAGCAACTTATATTGGATTTCTGAACTAGGGTTCTATTTCCTTTTAATGAAAAGGCTCTGGCCTTAATTAAAATTATTTGCAGAGTTAGCTTCCTGGGTTTAAAACTACTGCCATCAGACCACCAGGAGCCGCCTAGTCTCCTCCAAAAGGACGCTCCCTGCCTCCCTGTCAGGACACGGGCAGGTCCCTAATGGCTTCAAGAGACATTTTCAAATGCCAGGCAAGGCTCTTCGGCAGCACTTGTCAAAGTCCTCGGAGGCAGGGAATTGCCCATTAGCCACATCATCTACTTTGGGAATCGGGTCCAAACACCATTTATTCGAAGCAGACTAAATTATGTTTTGTTTTCTGCTGATTATGGATAAGAAGTCAGATCGTTTCTAAAATGCATAGCTCTTTCTGCAGGGGAGAAATGAACATTTCAACCCTTTAAAATAATAGCACCCATTGTGCTATTTTCCTGTGATGTGCAAACTCAAACCTTTATGTCCTTCATAAGTAAGGGTCACTGTCTCAGTCGTGGTGCACAAGGGAGCTGCAACTTTATGATGAATCTCGGTGATGATTGTTCTTTGCTGCCTTGTGACTGACTCCCAGCAGCCTCCCTGCCAAGCTGCTAATGAATTATAGCATGTTTTTCTTCAGTACCATTTTGACAGTTAGATTTAAGGTGATAATAATGGGAGCAGGAAGAGGAAATAGATCTTCAAATAGCTCTTATTTTTGTAGTAGATGGAGAAAGCAGGGCATGGGGTTAGTTTTGAATGACGCCTGGATAGGGCTGGATAATAGGGCTGGCAATTTAAAGTCTATTCTATACATTTATAAAATGTTAATCATAAAGTCTTTCATGATAACTCTACAGGAATAAGGTACCATTCTGTCACCTTTTCAGGGAGCCAGCAAGGTAGCTATGAAAGTCAACTACCACCTCTGAATCAGGGATTGGCACAGGGGAAAGAAATGGGGACTTTGATTGGTGTAATTGATGAAGGCTCTCCCTGATGGTGAGAGTTTTAGTTCTCCTTTTCCCAGTGTGCAGGTTAGGTGATTTTTTGTTTGTTTGTTTGTTTGGTTGGTTGGTTTTGTTTTGTTTTGTCTGTCAACTTGGCACAAGCTGGAGTCATTTGGGAAGAAGGACTCTCAACTAGAAAATGAACTGAGCAAGCCATAGAAAGCAATCCAGTAAGCAGTATTCCTTCATGTCCCTCTTCAGTTCCTGCTTCCAGGTTCCTGCTTCCAGGTCCCTGTCTTGCTGTACCTTAGCAATGGACCTTAAACTGTTTAAAAAAAATAGCTGCTTTCTGCCTAGGTTGCTTTTGGTCATGGTGTCAGTCACAGCAACAGTGAAGCAAACTAGTAACCCAGAAAGACCCGATACCGGTGTCCATTTTACATTACAGCAGCCTTTTCCTCTGGAGCCATTACCTCTGGATTTTTGTTTAACTTGTGCACATTGTTAATGGTCCATATATGGAAGAATCAACTATTTAAAGGTAGAGCCTGTCTTACTACTTTTCTGTGATAAAATATGGTGAACAAAAGCAACCTTAGGGGGAGAGTAGGTTTATTTGACTTACAGTTTCAGGTTACAGTCAGACACTGAGGGACATCTAGGCAGGAACTTGAAAGCAGGCCTGCTTGCTATTCCACACAGCACTACCTCTTACTGAGGATCTAACTTCACAGCAAAAAAAGTGTCGCCGGGACCATGGAGGATGTTGTGTGCTCGCCGGCAGGCAGGCTCACATTCCGCTACCATTTTATAGAGCTCAGGATGACCTTTCTAGGGAATAGTGCTGCCCACAGTGTGCCCGACTACATCAACTAGCAACCAAACAATCCCCTCAGACATGCCCACAGGCCAACTTGATCTAGACAGTTCTCCAGCTGAGATTATCTTCCCAGAGAATTCTAGGTTGCATCAAGCTGACAGGGAGAGCCAACCAGGAAAGGCCTGCAGGTCGTTTCCTTTGTTGTTGTTTTCCTCCTTATACCTTGATCACCTCTCCTCACAAGTACACCTTCGCATCAGCTTTTCTCCACTCTAGCTCCTAACACCCAAGCATTATCGACAACTGAATTCCTCTTCTTCTCTTTAAAATATTCATTATTAATTACGTGTATGTATGTGTGGGTACTTGCACCTGAGTGTGGGTGCCTGGGAAGATCTAAAGTGTTGAATCCCCCTGGCACCTCCGAAGTTGCAGGTGGTTGTTAAATGCTTTACGTAGGTGCTAGCACTGAACGTGAGTCCTCCACAGAACCTATGTATGCTCTCATCTGCTGAGCCATTTCTCCAGACCGATTCCTCTTTTGCCTGGGAACTTTTAGGTTCCCCGCTGCTTACAAAATGAAGTCTGGACTCCTTAAACTGTCTAAGGACACTCGCACTCTTAACTCACTGACGCTCTGGTGTGGAGAGGAGGGGTTGGGGTGGGTGGGCATGCTGTCCCTCTGGCCCAGGGCTGAGCAAAGGTGCTTTAGGTGTGGCACACTTTTGAGCACGTGGAGATGGTGATGACACAGACGCAGGGATTTGCTTCATTCTTTTCACAACAGCTTTGACCCTTTGAGGAAAGTCATGTTCTAACATGCACATCGTGCTTTTCATATTCATCTCTATCTAGATTTACGCATGTATTCATCCATTTCTAGCTGACCTGTGGAAAGGGACAGGAAGCAAATGTACAGGCTTGTGCTGGTTCTTGCTTTGACACTGTCAACGTAACTCACTGCAATATTGGGAAACAGTGCTTAGCTCACTGTCTTACTCTGAGGTAAGGTTCATCAGTGGCACAGCCCAAGCTGGCCCCCATTGGCCACCCCATCCTTCTCCTCACGCTTCTGATGGCATTCCAAAGTCCATGTCTATCTGCACAGTAGTACTCATAAGGGCTTTTTGCACATTTGAAACTCCCATTTCTCTAATTGAAGCCACATTGAAATAAAGTTTCAGTCCAGCTACATTCTCTTAGGACTTGACGTCCTACCTTCAGTTGTGTCTGCTGATGAGGGCCCACCTGGCTAGTTGACATTATCTTTTCAACATTTGGAGACACAGGTTGGGAGGACTTTGAAAGATTCTTGTGAGCTTCCACAGTCGTGAGAAAGTCAGTCCTGTTTTCCATGACTTCAGTTTAAAAAAGACACCTTGAAAACAAGGAACAAGACAGGAGCCTACCACAGAGGACCTCCTCTGAAAGATTCTACCCAGGAGGGTATTAAAGCAGATACTGAGACTCATAGCCAAACTTTGGGCTGAGTGCAGGGAATCTTATGAAAGAAGGGGGAGATAGGAAGACCTGGAAGGGTCTGGCACTTCACAAGGAGAACAACAGAACCAAAAATTCTGAGCCCAGGGGTCTTTTCTGAGACTGATACTCCAACCAAAGACCATTCATGGAGATAACCTAGAACCCCTGCATAGATGTAGCCCATGGCAGCTCAGTCTCCAAATGGGCTTCCTAGTAAGGAGAACAGGGGCTATCTCTGACATGAACTCAGAGGCTGGCTTTTTGATCACCTCCCTTTGAGGGGGGATCAGCCTTACCAGGACCTAGAGGAAGACTGTGGAAAACAGTCTTGATGAGACCTGATAGGCTAGGGTCAGATGGAAGGGGAGGAGGTCCTCCCCTATCAGTGGAGTGGGGAAGGGGCATGGGAGGAGATGAGGGAGGGAGGGTGGGATTGGGAGGGTATGAGGGGAGGGGCTACAGCTGGGATACAAAGTGAATAAATTGTAATAAATAAAAAATTATATTATAAAAAATATAAAGAAGACACCACACATGAGCACACTCCAGCAATTAACTTCCCAACTGTAAAATAACGTATTCATCTAAATCTGTGTAGCTACTGGTTTAACAGAATAGAAATCAGCTAACCTTCCTAAGCCACAGCTGTCTCTCTTATAAACCAACACAAAGAGAGATGAGAGGTTCCCCAAATCTATTTTCTGGTTATTTGTTCTTCTGTTCATGCCTCCTTGAAGATGATCAGCACACCTACAATGTCTTCCCAGTTAATGGCCCCAGATGGCAACCTCAGAACACTTCCCAGGGGCAGAATGGCAGCAATGCAGAAGCTGACATATGAAAATGAACTTAAGGTCCATGGGTGGTTAAGCAGACACTAACCTGGCTGGCACCCAGTGTTTGGGGCAGGAGCTGTAACCAGCTCATGCCACTGTCCTTCTCTGAGCATCAGGAGACCTTGCTTTTTAATGTCTTTTTATCTATGTCAACAGTGTAGAATGTAGAACAACCCAAGAAAGTACCACCTTCTCAGGACATGCCTAGTGTCTCCCCAAACCCCACTGTGCTTCCAGACAGAATGGAAGGTTTTGTCACTCCTGGTCTAACCGTCTGTGTTCTGTGGAGGCTTTCAGATCCTGGACCCCTTTCATTCCACACTGGCTGTGTCACACTGGCAACAGAGTGGCAACTTCTTGGCAACAGATTCATGTTTAAGTCATTTTGTATACTCCTAGCTGCTCCGGATATATATACATATGTGTGTGTGTGTGTGTGTGTGTGTGTGTGTATACATATATGTGTATATATAAAGCTGTGTACACTTCTGGTTTGAAAAGCCTTGATAATACAGAGATGCACCACCATCAGGAGAATGTTTTCTTTTATGCAGTTTGCTGTGGGAGGTGCGTGTCTCGCACTTTTGTGGCTCTGCCTATTTCTGCTCTATAACCGTAGAGCCATCTAGCCTGTTAATAGCCGGCTGGCCTGCCCTCCTCTGGTTTAAGGGAGGGGAGGGGGAATAATGCTGGAGCAAGTGGATTTCATCTCCACTCCTCAATCAGGAGTGGCAGATGGCTGGCTCCCAAGATTGAAACCTGGTCTCTTGCGACACACCCCACATTCGAGGTTCATCTTGTTCAAGGATATAGTGCAAAGAGCAACCATAATCAAAATGAAAGCTGTTGCTGATGAGGGTCCCCACTTGCTAATAACGCCATGTCCCTTTGCCTCCAGCTCCGGCTTCATCATAAACACAGCTCTTCTGTTACATCAGATTTTCTACCTGGTTGAGTTTGGCTGCTAATTCCAATTTAATTAACCCTACATCACTACCATGGAAAAATGATCTCAAATTAGTCTTAAGTCATTTTCCTAACACTCTCGGGATATTCCAGTAAGGGACTGAACGGAGATTAAACTAAGGAAATAGTATTGCACTGGCTGAATATTTTCATTGTGTCTAACACTATCCATTCTGATTTCATCCCATTTGTACCCTAGAGATGAAGAAATCATGGCTCAGCGGGGTTCAGATAGTTTTGTCAAGGTTATAGAGCTGGAAAGCACTGTCAAGCTAATATGTAGACCTAACCACACCTCACCCATTGTCTTTCAGTGAGAAGTGGGTGAGATCTGCATTTCTGTTCACAATCAACCAATCTTAGTGTGTATGTGTGTCTCTGTGTGTGTGTGTGTGTGTGTGTGTGTGTGTGTGCGCGCACAGCACACACATGGTACTCACAGTGTGGAAATGAAAAGATAACCTTAGGTATTGTATTTGCCTTCAACCTTGTTTGAAACATGGACTCTTATTGTTCCCTACTGCACATGGGAGACTAGCTGGCCTGTGAGCTTCAGTGGTCCTCTTGTCTTGGTCTTCGGTCATATCATAGGGATGCTGGGACAAAGGACATATGACACTGGTTCTAGCTTTATATGGGTTCTGGGATCTGAACTCAGGTCTTCATACTTGCATGACATCTCCCCAGCCCTTATTTTTCTTTATTTCCCTTCCTTCCATCCTTCCTTCTTTCCTTTCCTCCTTCCTTCCTTCCTTCCTTCCTTCCTTCCTTCCTTCCTTCCTTCCTTCCTTCCCTCCTTCTTTCCTTTCCTCCTTCCTCCCTCCCTCCCTTCCTTCCTTGGCTTTGAGCTCTCAGAGATCCACCAGTGCTAGGATGAAAAGTGCATACCACCATGCCCAGCCCACTAATAAATAAAAATGTGTCATTTATGCAGCCAAGGCTGGTCTCAAACTCTGTGTGGAGAAGGATGGCCTTGAATTGCTGACTAGCCTGCACATTATTTATTGACTCTAAATGTCAACATCTTTATGTGAAGAGGTTAACATGGAGTAAGATGATTTGGATGCTGTTAGAGTGATCTAAGTGGTGCCAGAATGTTTGGTTTACATTTCTGTTTTTAAGATTTGTTTCTGTTTGTATTTATGTGCTTGTGTATGCCAAATGTGTGCAGATGCCAAGTTAAAAAAAAAGTCAAAAAACGGAGTCAGATGAAAGGGGAGGAGGTCCTTCCCTGTCAGTGGACTTGGAAAGGGGCAGGGAGGAGATGAGGGAGGGAGGGTGGGATTGGGAAGGGAATGAGGGATACAGCTGGGATACAGAATTAACAAAATGTAACTAATGAGAATTAAAAAAAAAGGGTCAAGTCCCTTGGAGATGGAGTTATGGGTGATTGTGAGTTGCCAAATAGGTGCTGGGAACCAAACTTTGGTCCTTTAGAAGAGCAGCAAATACTCTTAACTGATGAGCTATCTTTCTAGTCCCTGCATATATTTTTTCCAAAAGTGAGTTATTACATTTTATTCATTTAACAGTGTGTGTGTGTGTGTGTGTGTGTGTGTGTGTGTGTTATATACTTAGGTATGCCATGGTATGCAAATGGAGGTCAACTTCAAGAATTGATTCTCTCCTTACACCATGTGGGTTCCTGGGATCAAATACAGGGGATGAGACTCGGCAGAAAGCACTTTTACCTGACGAGCTATCTCACAGGCCCTGGTCACAGGTCACATAAGCAAGCAGAGAGAATGGTCTTGCTGGGGAGTGACATGGTCAGCGATGTGAACTGTAGACGCTTGAAGACTCATAATTGGTCAAGGTGAGGCGTCCAGGTCAACCCTAGGAAATGGAAAGTGGAGAAGCCAGTTGTGACACAGTGATGCATCGGAGGGAGCAGCACTGCAGTTGTGTTGCAGCCTGAGGAGACCCCACAGGAGAGTGAGAACCTGTTGTTTTACTCAGTGTGTGCCTGAGGGCACTGTGAAACGTGTCAAAATCCTCCTTTTGATTTGATTTTTCTCCTGTCCTCCTCGGGTCAGGTTTCTAGGGTGTGAGAAAGCCCGCAGCGTAATCGCATGATTGACACACTTTCATGGGACAGCTGGATGGCACACGGTGCAGGTTTCAGGTTGCTCGTGGCTTGGTTAGGCAATGGGCTGTTCGATAAAGTTAGGCAAGAGACTCATTTTAATAACAGACTAGGGCAATCGCCATCTCTGGGTTGGCCTGTGCTGTTATGATGAGTGTGGCACTTACAGTTAAACTCCTCTGAGGCTCCTCAATGACCACCTCTTATTCCACTTGTGAGGATTATGTGTTATTGGATGACAGTGACCAACTCTCTAGGAGGTTAGGAAGACTCGCTGTGTGGAATTAAAGGACTGTTGATAAATTTTGAGTCAGTCTGGCTTCCTTCCAGCATTCACAGCTCTCCTCTCTGAGCAGTTAGCTTGTGCCTAGTTGAACACATAGCTAGCTTAATTTCGCTATCCAATTAGTGAGAGCACAGTTCAGGAAGCAAGAAGAAAAATATCCTAAAAACTTCACACATTCCTAGCTCAAATGTAAATTACTTATACTTTTCTTGGAATCTGGGGAAATGGATTACAATTGTATTGCAAGCCAACTGTGCAAAGATAAAGTTTTCTTTAATTTTTAAAAACAGAGGCTTAGGCAACATGGAAGCATAGACAATTTTGAGATATAATCACAGATGGACTGAGAACAAGCACTCTTTTATCGCCGTGATAGCTATGTACCCAGATGGCATCTCGCACAGAGCTTTCTAAGAACTGCTGTTCACAGGGGCCTGCCACAAGATGTTTAAAGCACTTTAGTGCTGTTTCCTCACCCCCATGTATAGGATGCTCTTGTCTCAATGATAACAGTTGGGGCCATTTCTCTATCTAGGAGCCTGCCTATCCCAGGTGTTCTCTAGCTCAAGGTAACATGAGGAAATGGCAATGATCCCCAGAGATCCTCAAAAGACAAGAAAACTTCAATGAGACAAATACAACTGTGTGTGTGTGTGTGTGTGTGTGTGTGTGTGTGTGTACTTCTAAAAATGTAATATCTCAGTCCTGCCACAGGTTTCTTGCCTCTTCCATGCCTCCTTTAACTTATCTAGCTCAGAGTAAAGCGGCTCTGGTAGCTCTGCGCCACTGACCACGTGGAGCACAGCTCTCAAACTTCTGCTCTCTGCCTCCAGGTCCTCAGATATGCACACTGTGCATGTTCAGCTCCCAGCAATCAGGAAATGCCTTCTCTGTTCCTGCTAATGTGTGGTGCGAAGAGCTGCACACTAGCTCGTTGCCAGCTTCCTTTATCAGTCATTTTACTTACCTGGAAATGAGAATTCTGTTTACACGAGAGGAGATCTCTATATGATTTTGCCAATCTTTGGGAAGTCTTGTTGTTTTGTACAGCTACCAACCTTCTTCAGACGCTGTGGATACCCTCAACATGGGATTATGTCGTTGGTTTTATTCTCTTTGGGGGCAAACTCAAGTCTGCCATGAAGGGAAGAAGGAGTCTGCCAACGTGCAGCCTTCATCCTATTGATGGGGAGCTGTATGAAGAGTTCCTCTTCTACAGAGCTCATTTGTCATGGAGGAGACAGGTCTGAGTTTGTGATGTATGTGGTAGCTTTTAAATCAGTAGTTCTCAACCTGTGGGTTGTGACCCTTTGGCAAACCTCTATCTCCAAAAATATTTACATTATGATTCATAAAAGTAGCAAAATTACAATTATGAAGAAATGATGAAAATAACTTATGGCTGGGGGGTCGCCACAACATGGGAAACTGTATTAAAGGGTCACAGCATTAGGAAGGTTAAGAACCACTGTTTTAAATGATGACATACATTCTTTTGTCATTTGAACTACATATTAAATGATTTTTAGAAATTCTGATACCACTGAAACAGTCTCATCTAAATAGGTTCAGTATTCTCAAGAAGTCTGTAAAAAAAAAAAAAAAACAAACCAGGGTGTGTAATATTCCTGTCTCTTCTAAAATTATATCAGCTGATAGTAATTATTATAGGAGGAACCCCTATACTCTGTAACAAAATACCAGAGATAAACAATTAAAAAAAAAAAAAAGAAGAGTTTATTTTGGCTCCTGATACCAAAGGTTCCAGTCCAATTGGCTCCACCGCTTTGGGCATGTGGTACGGCAGATCATGGTGACTGCACATTGTGGGGCAAAGATCTTCTTCTCAGAGTGGCCAGAAAGTGAGGGAAGAGGGGAAAGGCGCCAGGGGACCAATATCTTTTCAAAGTCACACTCCCAGTGGTAGAACTCTTCCCCTGGGCCCTCCCAAAGGTCTCACTCTTCCAAATAGTACCACAGGCTGGGGACCAATTTTATTTAACACATTGGCTTTAGGAGATGCTTAAGACAAGCTATGTTACCTAGTGCTATTGAGAATTTAAACATTATTCACATTTAAGATGCTCATCCCGCTGGGCTTGAAACAGAAGATGAACGGTGGTGGTAAAGTTAAGGGGAAGAGAGCTGATGCCACTAGGCAGGTCCCCCAAATATGCACCACTTTCAGCTAAGTTTCTCCAGTTTTGCTTAGCTCTGTGGCCTAACAGAGGAGTGCTAAGATGTCCCAGGAGGACAACACAACTGACAAGATTTGTCATGATCTCACACTAATGAGCAACGTGAGCTGATCCTATATTCTCCTATTAAGCCCTTTTGTCTCCTTCTTAGCTTTCCTATTTCTCTTCCTAAATAAGGCTTATCTCACCAGAACTTTGTACATTACACAGATACAAACAAAATGCTTGACTTAGCTTCTATAGTGCACGATTCATGATCAAAGAGACAAGAGCAAGCACCTGAATTTTAAGATTATTTTTATGTGTGTAATTTACTTGCATGTATGCGTACCATGTATGTTCTGGAGCACTAGAATTTTAAAAAAATAAATTTTCCTGAATTTGGATTTTAGGTGTTCCTTGCTTCAGGGTTCAATCTTAGTGACATTGCTATCTTTACTCTCTTCTCATGTGGCCACATTTGCAAGTGAGTGGAACTTTTTGTGCTTGAGGTCATTTCAGATGCAGCTCTTGTTTAGCCAGTAGAGAAGATGAGTGAGCTGCTGGGTGTCTTGGCTGGGAGGTGATAGGAGGCAGTGGGATCTGTGGTGGACCAGTAGTTCTTGACTCTGTATGCAAACACAGTCAGACCAATTGGAGATTTAAAAAAAGGCATATCACAGCGTAGCTGTATTCTATACATATTTAGAATTTCTGGGAGCAGAACCCACTCATTGTATTTTAAAAGCTCCATAGTTAACTTCAAAGTCCAAGCCAAAGTTGTAACAAGGAAATTAATCCAATACATTGTTTTTAGTATGTGAACAAACGATCCAGGGACGCTACTGAAATACAGACCTGGGTTTGTTGGGTCTGACGTAGGCCTGAGCTTCTAAGCAGAACGAACATTTGCCCTTCATAAAGGAGCAACAGTGGAGCTCTCAGGCTGGAGGGGGGATCAGATCAAGATCTTTATGGAGAGTGGGCGAACAGGCATGCAGGGTGATGCCTGGCTAGTCTTATGTCAACTAGACACTGCTACAGTCATCTGGAAAGAGGGAGCCTCAGTTGAGACAATGCCTCCATAAGATCTGGTTGTAAGGCACTTCTCAATTAGTGGTTGATTGTACGTGGTCCCATCCCTGGGCTGATGACCCTCGGTTCTATAAGGAAACAGGCTTAGCAAGCCATGAAAGCAAGCTAGTAAGTAGCTCCTGCCTTTAGGCTGGTCCTGCCATGTTTTTGTTCTAACTTCCTTCTGTGATGTACTATGATATGGAAGTATAAACCAAATAAACCCTTTCTTCCCCAAGTTGCTTTTGGTCATAGTGTTTTATCACACTGGTAGTAAGCTTAACTAGGACAGGTGGTGTCTCATTTAGGGCTTCTATTGCTGTGAAGAAACACCATGACCACAGCAACTCGAATAAAAGAAAGCACTTAAATGGGGACTGCTTTACAGGTTCAGAGGTCTAGTCCATTGTCATCATCATGAGAAGCATGGTGGCAGGTAGGCAGACATGGTGCTGAGAAGGAGCTGAGTTTTATATCTGGGCAGACAGCACGAAGAGAGAGAAAGATCCTGGGCCTGTCTTGAGCACTTAAAACCTCAAAGCCCACAGTGACACAGTTCCTCCAACAAAGCCACAACTCCTAACAATGCCACTCCTTATGAGCCTATGGGGGCTATTTTCATTCAAACCACGACTGGTATATACAACTCCCTTCACCCCTTTTTAAAGATAGAGTTTCGTCCTTTGCAGCTGAGGAAGGCCTTGAATTCCTGATCCTTCTGCTTCTGCATCCTAAGGTCTATGGTTACAGGCATGCCCTACTGTTCTGTCCAGCTTCCTACAACAGTTAAAAAATATGATTTGAGTCAGTAATTCAAAGTCAAGAGTTTTAAAATTTTATATATTTGGTTTCCTTTGGGGGAGAACATGAACGATTCAACTATCACAGCTCTGCGTTTTCACATAGACTAGAGCTGGAGAGTGACTGCACCTGTGTTAAGTGCAAAGGACTTAGGAAGATTCGCTCTGAAGTGCCCCCTTCTTCCCAGTTTAGGAATAAGATGGAGGGCTTTCCGTGTGCTCTGGCATCTCTCCATGCAACACACAGTGCTTCTGTGCACATTATCCTGATTTTCTTTGTTCTTCAGAATATGTGGGCACCAGCAATACCTGGATTTCCATGCTGTGGTGGTTTGAATAAGAATGCCTCCCTCCATAGGTTCATATATTTGAATGCTTAGGGAGTGACACTACTTGAAAGGATTAGGAGGTGTGGCCTTGTTCGAGGAAGTGTGTCACTGGGGCTGGGCTTTGAGGTTTCACAAGCCCAAGCCAGGCCCAATGCTTCTCTTCCTGCTGCATGTAGATCTGGATGTAGAACTTTTAGCTTCTTCTTCAGCACCATGTCTGCTTGCAAACCACCATGCTTACCACCATGCTGATAATGAGCTAAGCGTCTGAAACTGTAAGTGTGCCCCAATTAAATGTTTTCCTTTACATGAGTTGTCTTGGTCATGGTGTCTCTTCACAGCAATAGGACACTGACTAAGACACATGCCAAAGATCTTACCATAAAGTCCCAGCCCATAGTCTCAAGGACAAGATCATAGTAGCTAGCCTAGTAGAAAAGCTAATGGTTTCAGAGGGCCCATGTAATGTCGAGGGAAGGTTAAGGATGACCTGCACATCTTTGTTCTAAGAAGTACGGTAGTTGAACCCAAGCCTACACTAGAGGTAGGAAGGAAGAGACAAGTTGTCTGGACTACTTGACTCATGAAGCATTGTTGCCTCCAAAGAAGTGTATGGGCTAGGGAGATGGCTCAGCAGCTAAGAGCAATTGTTGTTCTTGCAAAAGATCTGGGTTTAGTTGCCAATATCTACATAAAGTTTCACAACTATCTAATAGCCATCTTTAACTCTTCCACAAGAACGAGGTACATATATGATGCATATACATGCATGCAGGAAAAATAATTGCATAATAAAATAAATATAAAAAATAAATACAATAAGAAAGAAAGTGATTACAAGCTCAGTCATATCTCAGTAATAATAATGCCCCAAGTTGAGGCAAGAGTGGCAATGACTAGATGCATTGATTTCTTTCCTCTTCAAAATGGGATGCAACTAATGCAAATTACATAAAGACAATCTGACAGCCCATGACAGGAAACTTCTTTGTTGTGAGCGAAGCCATATGGGTGGTATTAAGCAAATAGCTCATAAGAACTGTCTCGGGATATGAGGTCAGGGGACACAACCTGTGCTCAAACAGGGGCTCTCCAGGTGTGTGTCAGGTAGTAAGAAAACGGGGGTAAATGTGACACAGAAGAACTGGTGTTGATAAGCCAGGTTAGTACGAAGAGCCTTCTGAAGTGCACATTTCCTCTCTGTAATGCGATCTTGGATTGCCTGTACAAACATTTAGCTCTGGTTATTTTCAATAGAGGAGATAATAGGCTTAATATGTGGTGCCCTGGAGTGTGCCTTTCTGTGTTTGAGATGATGATCCTAATGCGGCAGCTGTGCTGTGCAGGGGATCAACGTGTACAGCTTGCTATCAAAGGGCGCAATTGAGAACAATGGTGCAGATGTTACCTATGCAGACGGCGAGGCGAGAGCACAGCTGAGAAGAGGAGCTGAAGTGCTATCCAAAGACTGTGAAAGCTCCCACCTGGCCCAGGACTCACCTGTCTGACTTTGACCAAGACGTTTCATACTGCATCGGCCCACTGCTGCGTCTACCAAGTGTAATTAAAAATGTCCCGTAGGGCTTCTCCTCGAGGTCTGAGACAGTGCGAGTGTACTAAAATTACGAGTCCTTGAGATCCGGACAAGTGGTGCCAGAATGTGAAACCGAGAGAGTGAATATCAGACATAGAGAGGAAATAATCGACTTGTTCTGAGGTGAAACCTATGGCTAAGCTTTTCAGAGGTCCTTATCTGCACTTTTTTTTTTCCTGACTGCTCCAGGCAGATGCATAAGAGAGCCTCGTTTTTCCTTTCACACTGGGAATCTTTCTTGGAAGAGAACAGTTCCACCTTTTCCCAGAAATTAAGTAAGGAATAAGATGGGAAATATCCTTCTGGAGAGATCTAGTGACAGAAGAGTCATCTGGGTGATTCTGGATTTTCATTATTGACTTCTTTATTTTTTTCATTTATTGAAAATAGAATCTTTTCTCTTACAATAGATCCTGATTGCAGTTTTCCCTCCCTCTTATCCTCCCAGTACCTCCTGACCTCCCCTCCCCTCTGGATTTACTCTTTTTCTGTCTCTCATTAGAAAAGAATAGGCTTCTGAGAGATAGCAATGAAACACAACAAAAATATATTAAGTGAAAACAAAAAACAAAGAAAACAAAACCCATCACACTGAGACTGGACAAGAAACCCAACAGAAGAAAAGGGGCACACCCCCTTCTCCAGGGCCAGCTCTGCTGGGCCGCCTAGGCAAGGTGCAGAACTCGCCCTCCAGAGGGTTGCAGCTGCCAGGGGACAGGGCCAGCTCACCGCTATCATGCCGCCAAGGCAAGCTCTCCCTACTGCCTCAGGGGGCAAGGGGTGTGCGGGCATAGGGCATCACCACAGCACCCAGGCCTCCTCACAGCAGAAGAATGATTGGGCCAGTCTCCTCGGCTCCGATCCCTGGGGCTGACTTACCTGCGTCTCTGCTGCTAGGGTCAGCTCTACTGTGCTGTCCTGTAAGGAGTAGGGCCTGCTCTCCCAAGTACTGCAGCTGCTGGGGGTCAGGGAAGGCTCTCAAGACCCTGCGACCAGCTTTCTCACCTGCTGCAGGTGCTGAGGAGTGAGGTGGGGGTGGAGGGCAGAACCCCCATGCCCGTGCCACCTCACAGCAGAGGGCCATCTATAAGTTTGTTGAAAACATTTCTGGGCCGTTGAGCAGTGTTCTCCTCCTCTTCATATTCCTCTAATTCTTAGGTTTGGTGTTTTCATGGTGTCCTGGATTTCCTGGGTGTTTTGTGTCAGGAGTTTTTTTGTTTTGTTTTGTTTTGTTTTGTTTGGGGGGGGGGATTTAACATTTTCTTTGACAGATGTATCCAGTTCTTCCATTATATCTTCAATGCCTGAGATTCTGTCTTCCAACTCTTGTATTTTGTTGCGAAAGCTGGCCTTCGCAGTTCCTGTTCCAACTCCTAAATTTTTCATTTCCAGAATTCCCACAGCTAATTTTATTCCCATTTTTGGATCTTGAACAGTTTTATTCATTCCCTTACCCTGTTTGTGTTTTCCTGGATTTCTTTAAGGGATTTACTATTTCTTTTTTATAAACTTCTATCATCTTCATAAGGCAGTTTTAAGGTCTTTTTCTTGTGCTTCAGTTATGTTGGAACATTCATGGCTGCTGTGGTAGGATAGATGGGCTCTGCGGGGGCATACTTCCCTGGATGTTACTGATTATGTTTTTATGCTGGCATTTAGGCATCTAGGATTGGGTTGATAATAGGTCTAGGTGCTGACTTCTGGATTTGTCTTTGTTGAGTGGGTGTTTTGTTCCTTGATTTCTGTTTCCTCTCTGAATACCGGAGTGTAATAGCTGTGTGTTCCTTTGTAGGAGATTTTCTTTAGACCTGATAGTTGTGGCCACTGGAGGTTCCAGGTAAAATATTTTTTGGAGTATTGGGAGCTGACCCTTAGCAATGGGGTGCACAGGAGGGAGGAAATCAGAGCGTTCAACCAGGATCTTCTTATTTAGTTTTCTGTAATGGAGGGAGAGGGTGAAGAGAGGTCACTCCAGAGGGTCTGCTGTAGCTCTGGGGATGAGACTGGGGATTTGGATCTAGAGGAACAGAAGGAAAGGAGAAGATTTAAAGTCTACCCACTTTCTTTTCAGGAGTGGTCTGTGGGTTAGAGGGGGGTGCTTGCTCAATTGGGGGCTGTGATAAAGCAGCAAGCAGGAAGAGGGAGGGTAGGAGGGAAGGTCTGTGGGATCCACAGGGAATATGGGCAGAGGGCAGGAAAGGCTACACAGCAGGTGTTCCGTTGCAGAGCTAGGAGTGAGACTGGGGAGCTGGACCTGAGGAAGAGGAAGAAGAGAGGGTCTGTAGGCAGCCCACGTGGCTTCCTGCAGGCATGTTCTGTGGGTTAGCAAGGGTGTGCCTGCTAGAGCTGGGAACTGGTGTAAAGCAATGATGAATTGGGAGAGGGAGGTTAGAAGGTGAAGATCTGTGGAGATCCTACCCCACAGGAGATGGGAGCAAGAGCCAGGGAAGGTGGCCACAGTTTTCTGCTGCAGAGCTGGGGATAAATCTGGGGTATTGGGTCTCTGGGAAAGAGAGAAGAGAGCTCTTACATTGTTTATAAAACTCAGAGGCTTTTTGATTCGTGAAGTAGTTAATGCTTTAAAAATGGACATAAAAAGATTTATTTATGACAAGTTGAAGTATATTCCCAGAATGCCCTCCCTGAAGAAAACACTAAGCAAATAGTGAACACACACACACACACAAACACACATGTGCACAACATGCACACATACATGTGCACATAAGTGCACATCTGCACGCACACATACGCACACACAAACACACTCATATACATACATGCACACAAATACACACGTGCACACCCGCATCACACA
>NW_026596034.1:3033233-3192189 GCF_907164565.1 Psammomys obesus
TATACATACATGCACACAAATACACACGTGCACACCCGCATCACACAAACTCAAGTTGAGGAAAATCAGGAAAAATGAGGAGAATAAAATGACTACCGACAGAAATAAATGCGTAGGCGTCATGAAAGAAAAGAGAACAAAGACAACAATTCTTGAAACAGAATGGGAATGAGGGAGGTGGAACTGAGAGGTGAGGACTCAGGGGAGGCCAAAAGTTTGCAGAATCTTAAAGTTGTCATGACTGTGAGGTGGTTTATGAAGAAGGAGTAATGATAACAATAAAAGTTTTCAAAGATCCTTCTTTAACGTGCCACTGTGCCATGAAAGGGTCAGTTAAAAGCGTTAACTAATTTAGCCTTATCTTTTTCTACAATTAAACAAGAAAATTTGGATAAACGTTGCCTCCATATATACTGAGCAGCAACCTACCTTAGTCTGCAGGCAAGCTGTAACCTAACCTAAGTGAATGCTCACGGACTAAGTAACTGAAGCTCTGCCAGCCGTACCAGCCACGCCTTCAGCCAGTCCAGACTAACACTTGCCACATGTCGTAGGCAGGATTACCATTACTGTGGTGAAGCACTGTGACAAAGCTAGTTGGGGGGGGGGTTTATTTGGCTTACACTTCCACATCACTGCTCATAATCAAAGGAAGTCAGGGCAGGAACTGAAACAGCAGAAACCTGGAGACAGGAGCTGATGCCGAGCGTGGAGGGGTGCTGACCATTTGCTTCCTTTGGCTTGCTCAGACTACTTTCTTAGAGAAATAAGGACCATCAGCCTAGGGACAGCACCCCCCACACACAGTAGGTTGAGCTCTCCTCATTCAGTCTAATTAAGAAAATGCCTGATAGGCTCGCCTGCAGCTTGATTTTATGAATGCATTTTCTCAGTTGGCAGTCTCTCCTCTCACGTGACTACAGCTTGTGTCAAACTGACATAAAACTAGCCACCACATCATGACCATATAAGGCAAATGTCAATGGTAGACAATCAGAATATTTATGTATGTCACTACTCTTCCCTTGGCTGTATAAATAGAGTCTGTACATGTGGTCGGATAGGACATTATACGTCAGCTTCCTTCAGGAATGCTGCTCAGAGGTTTTCCTCCTCAGTCACCCTTCAGTTTAACTCACCTCAGACAAAGGCACTATACAGGTAAAGAAGAAACAATAAAAACTACAATGTGCAAATAAAGCAGATCACATCTGTGTGGATCAGAGCCCAGAGGCTGAACACGTAAAATAGGAAGAATTGATCAAAACTAACCAGTGGACATGTCAATCATCCTTCAGAATTGGGTGTGGTGTGTAACCCCTTTCATTCCAGCACTCTTGGCTGAGGCAGGAGGATTATGAATTTGAAGCCAATAAACAATCTGACCTGGTTTGGTTTGTTATTGTTGTTGAGGTTGTTTGCTTGTTTGTTTTTTATAACTTGGCACAAGCTAGAGTTATTTGGGAAGAGAAATTTCCATTGAGAAAATGCCTCCGCAGACTTGCCTACAAGCAAGTAGGCAAGTCTGATGACTGATGTGGGAGAGTCCAGATCACTGGGAATGGTGCCACCTCTGGGAAGGTGATCCTGGATGGTATAAGAAAGGAGGCTGAGCAGGCCATAGGGTGGAAGCCAGTGAGCAGCACCCCTCCATGGCCTGTGCATCAGCTCTTCCCTCCAGATTGCTACCTTGAGCTCAGGCTCTGACTTCCATTAACGACGGACTAAAACTGTAGGCGGAAATAAACCCTATAATCTCTAACTGCTTTTGGTTACAGGGTTTTAGAACAACAGAAAGCAAACTTAGAACGTGACTGTATTGTCATAGTCTTATCATTTTGTTTTTATTTATTTATTATATTTATATTATACTTATTTTTATTATATTTATGTAATTTTTATTTCTAAAAATATATTTATGGTAGTCATGACACTGTGAGTCCATAAATCAGTAGAATTTCTGTGAAGAGCCCTACCTTAGGAAGCAGGAAACCTGGGCTCTAGTTTCTGTTTCACTACTGAAAAGTCATTTAGGACTAGAGAGGAGGGAAGGTAGCTGTGCGACACGTCTCTCGGAGACTGTTTTTGATCAGTTGAACCATTCTACCTCTGGAATTCTGTGAGTCACCTAAAGCTTCATTTTTGACTTGCTTCTCTCATGAGGACCATGATTTGGTTGGCTGGTGTGGAATGTAGGCTTTGTGGTACACACTCATCACTTAGCATTCAGGAGATCAAGACAAGAATGCCATGAGTTGGGAGAGCAGCCTGAGCCAGCCCCTGAGACCCTGTTTCTAAATATATAAAAAGAAAGGCTCTATCTATCTATCTATCTATCTATCTATCTATCTATCTATCTATCTATCTATCTATGTGTCTGAGTGTTTTACTACAGGTATGCCTGTGCACCACATAAATGCCTGGTAAACATGGGTATCAGAAAAGGACATTGAATCCCTTGGAACTGGAATTATAGATGACTGTGAGCCAACCAAACCTGTAAAAGCAACAAGTGCTCTTAACCACTGAGCAATCTCTCCAGCTCATTTCTATAATTTTAGAATAGTTATGGATAAAAGAAAAACTGTAAAGGTTGTATAAAAATTCTATGTACCCTAAATCAGTTTTTTCTATTGATGTCTTATAATAATACACTGTGGCACATTTGTTATAATTAATAGACCAACAAAGAGTTAATATTAACTAAATACATACTTTATTCATCTTTTCTTAGTGTCTACCTATATTCTTTTCTATTTCAGGATTCCTTCCAAGACACCTCATTATATTTAATCACCATGTCTCCTTAGGCTCCTCTTAGCTGAAGCAGTTTCTCATATTTTCCTTGTTTTTGGTGATCTTGAAAATCAGGCAGAGGCAGATTGCTGTGAGTTCAAGGTCAGCCTGGGCTACAAAGTGAGTTCAGGACAGCCAAGGCTACACAGAGAAACCCTGCTTCAAAAAGCTAAAAAAAAAATCACTTTGGACCATACTTTCAGAAGCTTCAGTCCATCATTACTAAACTTTGTTGCTCCTGGGCCCATGGGGAGGCCGAACATTACAGTGGCCAGCATGTGTTGGAGCAAAGCAGCTCACTTCATAGTGGACAGGAGGCAGCAGGGGCTGGGGGAGCAGTCCAGGGGTTAGATAAAGTCTTCAAAGTCACTCTCCCAGTGACTTACTTCCTTCAACTAGGCCCGACCTCCAAATAGCCCATTCATCAATAAGCTCATCAATGAGTTAATTGTAATCCATCCCAATAGCACTACTGGCGGGGGAGTCAGGCTTTATGTGGGACACTTCACAGTCAGACCGTAACATGACTGTATATCTTGCAACTCTGTTGAACTCCAGCAGTTTTTGATGTAGGTTAATTAGAGTTCTACTTCTTTTTCAGTCTGGATGTATTTTCTTTTTCTAGACTAGTTACCCTAGCTAGAACTTCTGGAACAATATTGTGTAGCAAGGGTGAAGACAGAAATTGATGTCTTGCTCCTGATCTCTGGAGAAATCTTTCAGTCTGGTGTCGGTTGTGCTTTTTCAAAATGCCTTCTAATAAGTTAAGGGAAAGTCCTTCTATTCTTAGTTTAGTATGAAAGGGTATTGGATTTTTGTAAAACATTTTTCTGCATCTACGGAGGCAATCATGTTGTCCACATTTATTATTATATGAAATAGTGCATATGCTATAGTACATTGATTAATTCCCAATGCTAAGCCAACCATGAACACTTAGATGAATCTGACGTGGACATGAAAGCCCATTTGGCTTTTTTGTATGCCATAGGATTAAACTTTCAGTACTTTGTTAAGGATTTTTGTTATATTTCTATTTGATTTTCTTAAGCCTTTGTTTGGCTTTTGAATAAAGGTAATAAATCTCCTCTACTCTTTTGGGAGAATTTATGAGAGATTGTTTTGACTTTGATTGTTCTTGTTGTATTCTTTATTAATTACATAAAATGGTTTCATTATAAAATTCTCACGCATGTACATAATGTATCTCCATCAAGCTATTTGCAGCCAGTTCTCTTTCTGGTCCCTTTCTCACTCCTGTTGGTCTCCTCCCTAACCGCCCCTCCCCCGCCTCATTCTCTCTCCCTGCTGGCCTAATGAGCTTCATTACAGCTGTTTACCGGGGTTATCAGCGAGTACTTGTTTGCAGGAGTGTGGCTACCTTACCAGAGGCTACACCACCGGAAAATGATCTCTCCCTCCTCCATCATTCAGAATTGATGGGCTCAATCTTGTGTGGGTAATAACAGCTACTGTGGGTTCAAGAGTACAGCAGGTATTTCATGCCCAGAATTCAGCACTCTATGCCACATCTCTTCTTTTGCCTCTTATATTCTGTCTCTTCTTTTGTGAAATTTCCTGGTGCTTAAAGGGATGGTAAATAGAGGTCTCACTTAAGACTGAGCATGTTGTGAATTCAGTTATGCAGACAGTAGAATTACCACCAATGACACTATTTGATTCTGTGTGTGTGTGTGTGTGTGTGTGTGTGTGTGTGATTTTGATTTATAACTCAAACATTTTCTTATGTGCTTATGCAGGGTTCTTTTTCTCCTCCTCCTCTTTGGTAGTTTGTGTTCTCTAGAAACTTGTTCATGTCACCCACGTTATGTAACTTGCTGTGTGTAATTGTTTATATTGTCTATAGCCTCTCTTTACAAATCTTTTCTTTTTATAGGGTTATCTTTTTAATTTCCTATTTTAGCACTTAGAAATTAGAATACTTTTTTTTCTTTTTTGGTCAGTCTAAGTAAAAATTTTCAATTTTGTTGATCTTTTCAAAGAATTAACTTTTATTTTAATTGATTCTCTTGTTTTTTTTTTTTTTTTTTTTTTTAAGACAGGGTTTCTCTGTGTAGCCCTGGCTGTCCTGGAGCTCACTCTGCAAACCAGGCTGGCCCGAACTCACAGAGCTCTGTCTGCCTCTGGGATTAAAGGCGTGAGCCACCATTGTCCCCCTGTCTCCTGGTTGTTCTGGTTTTAATCTTTTCTTTTCATTCTAATTTTGAGGTGGAAGGTTACATTATAGCTTTTTTATGTGTGGGTACTTAGTTGTCTGTGCATCTTGTATGTGCATGGATGTATGCAGACTTGTGTGCATGTATGAGTGTACACAAGCGTGTGGAGGCCAGAGGTTGATGTCTAGTGTCTTGCCTTGATCTTTGTTTCTTTGGGACAGGATCTCTCATGGAACCTGAAGATCTCTCAGTCAGTCAGACTGGTTAGCCAGTGGGAATCATGGAGCCTGCTCTCTCTGCTTCCCCTCTATCCATCTTGAGATTACAGGTGTGTGGTACCGGAGATCTGAACTCTGGCCTGCCTTTTCGTGTGGCAGGCACTTTACCGAGGGAGCCATGCCTCTAGCCCTAAAATCCTTTTGCAGAACTGTAGGTGTTGACTTTCATTGTGTTTTGTGCATTGTGGACTCATTCAATGCCACATATTTTCTGTTTTTTCTCTTTATTTTGTCCTTTATCAAACTTCCTTTTCTTTATTTCTAATTCCAGTCCACAATAATAAGACAAATACTCTACATACATTCAATGTTCAAATTTACCAAGACTTGTTAACTCTCCTGAAGAATGTTCATGCTTACTGAGTGCCCTGCCCAGAGGGATGAGTGCTTGCCCTCACTCATACGTCTGTACCGTACAGATCCTTGCTGAGTCTAGCAGGTTTATGATATCTTCTATTTTCCTTCTGTGTCTTTTCTTTAGTTGTTCTGTACATTATTGAAGATGGGTTATTGAAACTTCCAACAATGAATGTAGAGTTGCCTATTAACTCCATCAGTTGTCTTTTTTTTTTCTTTTTGGATTCTTGTAATTTTGCAGTTCTGTTGTTGCATATGTAGTTGTATATTGTTGGTAAATTGACTCTTAATATTTATTATTATTATTATTAATTACAGTTTACAAGCTCCCTCCCTTGTTGCCTCAAAGTCTCACCCTCCCTACCCCTTCCTCCCCTTATGCCCCTCCCATAGTCCACTGATAGGGGAGGTCTTCCTCCCCTACTATTTGACCCTAGTCTCAGGTCTTATCAGGATCCTGTCTGAATCCTCTTTCCCTGTGGCCTAGTAAGGTGACCTCACCAGGGCGAGGTGATCAAAGAGCAGGCAACCGAGTTCATGCCAGTGACTGCCCCTGCTTTCCTACTAGGGAACCCACATGAAGACTGAGCTTCCCATGGGCTACATCTGAGCAGGAGGTCTAGGTCCTCTCCATGCATGACCCTTGCATGATTCATCAGTCTCTGCAGATACCCCTGAACCCAGAATTTTTTGGCTCACCCAGCTACTTGACTCTTTTTTTTCTTTTTTAATTTATTTTTTAAATTTTTATTTTATTTTTTATTTTTTTAATATTAGTTACAGTTTATTAACTTTGTATCCCAGCTATATCCCGCTCCCTCATTCCCTCCCAATTCCACCCTACCTCCCTCATCTCCTCCCTGCCCCTTTCCAAGTCCACTGATAGGGGAGGACCTCCTCTCCTTTCATCTGACCCTGGTTTATCAGGTATCTTCAGGACTAGATGCAAAGTTCTCCTCTGTGGCCTAGCAGGGCTGTTCCTCCCTTCGGGGGGGGGGTGAGGTCAAAGAGCCCTCCATTGAGTTCATGTCAGAAATAGTCCCTGTTCCCCTTACTAGATAACACACTTGGATACTGAGCTACCATGGGCTACATCTGAGCAGAGATTCTAGGTTATATCCATACATGGTCCTTGGTTGGAGAAACAGTCTCATAAAGACTCCTGTGCCCAGATATATTTGGTCCTTGTGGAGCTCCTGTCCTCTCCAGGTCATACTAACTCCCCCTTCTTTCTTATGATTCCCTGCACTCTGCCGAAGGTTTGGTTATGAGTCTCAGTATCTGCTTTGATACACTGCTAGGTAGAGTCTTTCAGAGACCCTCTGTGGTAGGCTCCTGTCTTGTTACTTGTTTTCTCCTATATCCAATGTCCATCCCATTTGTCTTTCTAAGTGAGGATTGATCATCTTACCCCTGGTCCTCTTTCTTATTTATCTTCTTTAAGTGTATAGATTTCAGTACATTTATCATATCTTATAGGTCTATATAAGTGAGTATATACCATGTATGTCTTTCTCCCTCTGGGATACCTCACTCAGAATGACCTTTTCTAGATCCCACTATTTGCCTACAAAGTTCATGATTTCCTTGTTTTTAATTGCTGAGTAGTATTCCATTGTGTAAAAATACCACAATTTCTGTATCCATTCCTCAGTTGATGGACATCTGGGTTGTTTCCAGGTTCTGGCTATTACAAATGAAGCTACTACAAACATGGTTGAGCAAATGTCCTTGCTGTGCACTTGAGCAATTTTTGAATATATGCCTAGGAGTAGTATAGCTGAGTCTTGAGGAAGCACTATTCCTAATTGTCTGAGAAAGTGCCAGATTGATTTCCAAAGGCTACTTGACTCTTAATACTAGAGAACATGTCACCCATCACCAGCAGCATTTTTTCTTAAATTCCAGTTCTCTTTTGTCAGCCATAACCATTCTGGATCTTTCCTGGTTATTATTTTCAGGAGACTGGCTGAGTACACTTAGGAGCCGAGTATTTCAGAGTTAGTGATATTCGTATCTACAGAATGAGGTATCTTTGGTGTAGCACTTAGATATGGTGAAGATCCTTTTTGTATGTCTTATTGTACCTTTTTAGTGGTCAGGTGGAGGGTTTTGAAATTGTGGTATCATGTCTGTTCTGGGGTTCTGGACTTTGTAACATTTTGGTTTCAGATTTTAGATTAGAAATGTTAAGCACATATTTGTCCACATCTCTGAAGGATTTATATTTTTAATGTAAAGTGAATACTGTGAATAGCATATGGTTGAACCATGTCTTTAACCATCCTGTTGATCTCTGCCTTTATTACACTTGTATTTACTGTAGTTGCTGATGAAGGAGAGTTTATGTCTGATGTTCTCTTATTTCTACTCTATATACCATGTTTTAAAACACATATTTATGTGTACGAGTATGTATGTGCATTGTGTGCATGCCTGCTACCCACGGAGGACAGAAGCAAGCATCGGATCCCTTGGGACTAGAGTTACAGACAGCTGTGAGTCATTGTGTGGATGCTGGAAACTGAACCTGGCCGTCTGCAAGAGCAGTAAGTGCTCTCACCTACTGAGCTATCTCTCTAGCCCCATTTTTCCCTGAGCTCAAGCATAGGACTATTCTTGCCCGAACTGTAGCCTCTTTAGCCAATAGGAACCCCACTCTTCAACTCTTTTAAGTTTTTGGTTAGTCTATTGTTCACTCCAAATGTTATTCATAGAGTAAAGCCACCAAGATTTTAAATTACTTGGCAAATGCATTCCACAGAAAATATTTTGCATGTATATAATTCTAATGAAGTTACATAAACATAAGCCATAGAACCACCAGAATGGTTAAATAGTGACTTCTCCTTGATAATGCATCTTTGAGAGAAGGTTTCAGTTCCATTCTGTTCCTTCTTACATCTGGAATCTACTATTATTTTGTGGGCTTCCAGGGTGCTGAAGAATGGGGGATGGGAAAGAAGAGCTGAAATGCAACAAAGTCACTCAATTTTATTAAACTCAGGCTTGTTGCTTGTTTTCACTAAATCCTTCCAAAGTTTTCTATGAGCCCCAAGCTGACAATTTTGTGGGGATTTTGCTGACTTGTCCACCTTGACACTTTTTGTTGTTACATGCTCTGAGGAGTTCCTTCACCATGCTGTGCCACAAATTATTTGGCTGAAGCAAGTTCTGGAAAAGGACACGACATGGAGTGCTTTTCCCATTACAAAACATCATGGGGACAAAAGATCTTCACCAACTGGGAAAAGATCTTCACCAACCCTGTATCTGACAGAGGGCTAATATCCAGAGTATATAAAGAACTCAATAAGTTAAACAGCAACAAATCAATTCATCCAATTAAGAAATGTGGTACAAGTGGGAAATAGTAAGATCTGGAGAGGACAGGAACTCCACAAGGAGAGCAACAGAACCAGAAAATTTGAACACAGGGGTCTTTCCAGAGACTCATACTCCAACCAAGTACCATGCATGGAGATAACCTAGAACCCCTGCACAGATGTAGCCCATGGCAGTTCAGTGTCCAAGTGGGTTCTATAGTAATGGGAAGAGGGACTGCCTCTGACATAAACTGATTGGCCTGCTCTTTGATCACCTCCCCCTGAGGGGGGAGCAGCCTTACCAGGCCACAGAAGATGACAATGCAGCCAACCCTGACGAGATCTGATAGACTAAAATCAGAAGGAAGGAAAGGAGGACCTCCCCTATCAGTGGACTTGGGGAAGAGCATGCTCGAAGGGGGAGGGAATGTAGGATTAAGAGGGGAGGAGAGAGGGGTTTATGGGGGGATACAAAGTAAATAAAGTATAATTGATAAAAGTAAAAAAGAAATGGGGTACAGAGCTAAACAGAGAATTCTAAATAGAGGAATATCGAATGGTAGAGAAACAAAGAAATGCTCAACATCCTTAGACATCAGAGAGATGCAAATCAAAACGACCCTGAGATTTCACCTTATATCCATCAGAATGGCTAAGATCAAAAACTCAAGTGATAACACATGCTGGAGAGGATGTGGAGAAAGAGGAACCCTCCTCCATTGCTGGTGGGAATGTAAACTTGTACAACCACTGGCGCTTTCTCAGAAATCAATCTGGCACTTTCTCAGACAATTAGGAATAGTGCTACCTCAAGATCCAGCTATACCACTCTTAGGCATATATCCAAAAGATGCTCAAGTATACAACAAGAACATTTGTTCAACCAGATAGATTTCCAGAGTGGTTGTATCAGTTTACATTCCCACCAGCAGTGGAGGAGGGTTTCCCTTTCTCCACAACCTCTCCAGCATGTGTTGTCACTTGAGTTTTTCATCTTGGCCATTCTGATGGGTGTAAGGTGAAATCTCAGGGTCGTTTTGATTTGCATTTCCCTGATGGCTAATGAGGTTGAGCATTTCTTTAAGTGTTTCTCTGCCATTCGATATTCAATGTTAAGAATTCTCTGTTTAGCTCTGTTCCCCATTTTTTAAGTGGATTACTTGGTTTGCTGCTTTTCAGCTTCTTTAGTTCTTTGTATATACTGGATATTAGTCCTCTGCCAGATAAAGGGTTAGTGAAGGTTCTTTCCCAATCTGTAGGCAGTCATTTTGTTTTGATGACGCTGTCCTTTGCTTTACAGAAGCTTTTCAGTTTCATGAGGTCCTGTTTATTGATTGTTGCTCTTAGAGCCTGTGCTGTTGGTGTTCTGTTCAGGAAGTTGTCTCCTGTGCCAATGAGTTCTAGGCTGTTCCCCACTTTTTCTTCTAACAGATTTAGAGTATCTGGTTTTATGTTGAGGTCTTTGATCCACTTGGACTTTAGTTTTGTGCAGGGTGATAAATATGGATCCATTTTCATTTTTCTGCATGTAGACATCCAGTTGGACCAGCACCATTTGTTGAAGATGCTGTCTTTTTTCCATTGAATGGTTTTGGCTTCTTTGTCAAAAATTGAGTATTCATAGGTGTGTGGGTTTATTTCTGGGTCTTCTATGTGGTTCCATTGATTCTTCTTTCTGTTTCTATGCCAATACCATGCAGTTTTTATTACTATTGCTCTGTAGTACAACTTGAGATCGGGGATGGAGATACCTCCAGATGATCTGTTGTTGTACAGGATTGTTTTGGAGATTCTGGGTTTTTTGTTTCTCCATATGAAGCTGAGAATCTTTTTTTCAAGGTCTGTAAAGAATTGAGTTGGTATTTTGATAGGAATTGCATTGAATCTGTAGATTGCTTTTGGCAGGATGGCCATTTTCACAATGTTAATCCTACCAATCCATGAGCACGGGAGATCTTTCCATCTTCTGAGATCTTCAATTTCTTTCTTCAGAGACTTGAAGTTTTTCTCAAACAGGTCTTTCACTTGCTTGGTTAGTGTCACCCCAAGGTACTTTATGTTATTAGTGGCTATTGTGAAGGGTGTTGTTTCCCTAATTTCTTTCTCGGCCCTTTTGTCTTTGGTATACAGGAGGGCTTCTGATTTTTTTGAGTTGATTTTGTATCCTGCCACTTTGCTGAAGGTGTTTATCAGCTGGAGGAGTTCTATGGTTGAATTTTTGGGGTTGCTCATGTATATTATCATATCATCTGCAAATAGTGACACTTTGACCTCTTCCTTTCCGATTTGTATCCCCTTGATCTCCTTTAGTTGTCTTATTGTTCTGGCTAGGATTTCAAGTACTATGTTGAAGAGGTATGGAGAGAGTGGGCAACCTTTTTTTGTCCCTCATTTCAGTGGGATTGATTTAAGTTTCTCTCCATTGAGTTTGATGTTGGCTATAGGCTTGCTGTATATCGCCTTTACTATTATTAATTACACTTTATTCACTTTGTATCCTCCCCATAAACCCCTTCCTTCTCCTTCCTAATCCCACCTTCCTTCCCCCTTCTTCATGTATGCCCCTCCTCAAGTCCACTAATAGGGGAGGTCCTCCTTTCCTTCCTTCTGATCCTAGTCTATCAAATCTCATCAGGAGTGGCTGCTTTATCATCTTCTGTGGCCTGGTAAGGCTGCTCCCCCCTCAGGGGGAGGTGATCAAAGAGCAGGCCAATCAGATTATGTCAGAGGCAGTACAGGGTATCTTATGAAAGAAGGGGGAGATAGAAAGACCTGGAGGAAATAGGCGCTCCACAAGGAGAGAAAAAAAAAAATATGGGTACAGGGATCTTTTCTGAGACTGATACTCCAACCAAGGACCATTCACGGAGATAACCTAGACCCCCTACACAGATGTAGCCCATGGCAGTTCAGTGTCCAAGTATGTTCCCTAGTAATGGGAACAGGGACTGTCTCTGACAGGAACTCAGTGGCTTGCTCTTTGATCACCTCCCTCTGAGGGGAGAGCAGTCTTAGTAATCCACAGAGAAAGACAATGCAGCCACTCCTGATTCGACCTGATAGATTAGGATCAGATGGGACCTCCCCATCGGTGAACTGGGGGAGGGGCATAGGTGGAGAAGAGGGAGAAAAGGTAGGATTGGGAGGGGACGAGGGAGGGGGCTACAGTTGGGATACAAAGTGAATAAACTATAATTAATAAAATAAATAAATACATTTAACAAATCAGTGGGGTGGCCTACACAGATGTTCCTCTCAGTCAGTGGGTGAAGTAGCACTTTGTCACCTACTGAAAGTTTCTCTCTGCTCCTTCTGGTCTATTCCGGGGAAAGAAGTCACAAGGCATGGCCACTCTTGAGAAGTATGAAGTCAAGCTGCATCTTTGTGAATGGCATTGCCGTGTAAATGACTGGGAATTTTGTATGGGCGATTTATCAATTTCCTCCCATTTTTAATCTAAAGATTCTGTACAATAAAAGCTTGTGGCTCTACTTTATATTTGGGGCTACAGTTTTGTATTAGTTAGCTTTGCCCCACTGTGGCAAATACTGAAATAAACAACTTGAAAGAAAGTTAAGGTGGTTTGTTTGTTTTTTTTTTTTTTTTTCTTTTTCTTTTTTTCTGGCTCCTGGTTTCACAAGTTTCAATCCACGGCCACTTGACTCCATCAGTTTGGGCCTGTAGCAGCACAAAGCATCATGGTCCTTACAAAAAGATTTCCCAGAGAAAGAGAAAGGAGGGGCTAGAGTCCCAACTTCTTCCAGGACAGTCTCCAGGGATCCAGTGAGTTCCCTTCCTCAAAGTCTCAGGGAGTCAGCAGGGCCCTCCAGACTCCATCAGAATAACTCCTCACTGCTTTACTCAGTTTGCTGCTCAATTCACTCACGGCTGACCGCCAGGTGCTCTTTGAGTTGGCTCCAGTGCACCTTTGATAAAAGTTGTTTTTTTTTTTTTTTGTCCAGAAATGTGAGAAATAATTTTTATTCTCAAAATAATAAAATAAAATAAAGAAAGAATTTACTCACATGTGCTTGATTTGGTAACTGCAAACACACAATTACGGCATTCAAATGTAAAAGACATTTTCAAATCCCCCTGTGTTTTCATAAACACTGAAGTTCACCATGAAGAAAATCTTTAATTCTTAAAGAAAAAAGACAAAACCACTTCAAAAGCAAAGCACTCAGAATTTAAAAGTAATAAAGGGAACCACATAAACTAAGTAACTAAGGAGAGGGAATTAATGAGACGAAAATTGAAAGAGTGAAACAGAAAGTGAAAAAGGGTAATTGCAGAAATTTGCTCCTTTGAAAAAACACTGTGGCTTTCAAGCTTAATCAAGGCAATAAAGAACAAAAATAGGCAACATTTGGTATGAGCAAGAGGCTATATCCATTTGAAAATAAGAATTGTGTGTAACTCCATGACATTCAGATTTAGAGCCTTAAGGAAATAGAGAATTTTTAGAAAAATAAAATTACTAAATATAACTGAGGTGTTGGAACAGTTGGCTGAACAAAGCCTGCAAGAGAATCTAAAACTTTATTTAAATTCTATCTTGGTAAGCTTAGTATAGTTGAGATTAGCTTATTCCCTAGAGAATAAATTATTCTCTTTAAAATCATTTATTCATTTTGTGTGTATGTGTCTGTGTGCAAGCGTGTGCGTGCATATATGTGAGTGCGCACGTGCCTGCACTGGCCAGAGGAGGTCTTCTATCACGGTTCACCGCAGGCAGAGGCTCTTCCCTGAGCCTGGAGCTCACATTTCCTCAGCTAGCCTCAAAGCTAGCTAGCCTCAGTGACTCTCGTGTCCGCTCCTCGTGGACCGGAAGCTGCAAGCATGTGTAAGATGCCCATGATCTTACCTGACTGCTGAGTCCAACTCTTAACTGTTAGAGCCATCTCTCCAGCCCCAAGAACAAGCGACGACTTATTTAGATCATTTATATTAGACATTTTAGGCCATGGAAAATGCAAACTTTCACATTCAGTCCTAAAGTCAGTGCAGTTTTAACACTGGTTCATGATGGTTTCGCATAAAATTTGCTTTAAGCAAATGTTACTTATGAATAAAGGAGAATTTTTAGACTTTTTCCAGTATGTTTAGAATTTTATATCAAAGCAATAACTATGATTTATTCAAGGACTGAAAGATCTATATTGTTATCTATCAGTATAAATTATTAACAATAATGAAATAGGGCATAAGGTCGTATCAGTAGGTAGAAAAATATTTGATAAAGTTTAGTAGCTGTTAAATTATGAATAAAATAACAAGAGAAAATAGAGTTAGGACAATAAATAATGGTTTAAAGGTACAGACAACAAAAATGAATTTAAACAAAAAATAAACAAATTTCAATCAATCTATTGATAGAAGATGACCAACACAGCCAGTACTTAATATTGAGTCTTTAAAAGAGAGCATAAACGCTGGGTTTGGTAGTATATGCCTGTAAGTCCTACACTTGGGAGGTAGAGTTCAAGGCCACCTTTGGCTACATAGCGTGTTTGAATCCAATATGGGTTACATGAGACCCTGTCTCAAAATAAAATTAAAATAAATAAAGAAAGAAGTGGCAACAATACAAAGCATAAAATAAACCGTGTAAATATTGAGGGAAAAAATTAACAATTGTATTGGTAAAGTTTGCTTGTAAACTTAGAGAATCAAAAGTTAGAAAGACCTGAAAGTTGTTTTTTAAAACCCCAGTGGAGGACCATGCACGGAGAGGACCTAGACCCCCTGCTCAGATGTGGCCGATTGGCATCTCAGTTTCCATGTGGATCTCTGAGGGAAGGGATCAGGGATGCCTCTATCAAGAACTCAGTTGACTGCTCTCTGGTCACTCACCTCTGATGGTGCAGCCTTCCCAGGCCATGGAGGAAGAGGATCTAGGCAGTCCTGATGAGACTTAACAAGCTATGGGCAGAGGCAATAGTGGAGAACTCCCCCTTTCAGTGGACTAGAGGAAGGCGATGAGGGGGGAAGAAAAGGGGTTGGGACTGGGGGAGTTGAGGGAGGGGGCTTCAATTGGAATATATAATGAATAAATTGTGGAGAAAAATAAAAATTAAAAAACTAAAAATCTGGAAAGGTGTAGAAAAATGAGTTAAACTGCTCTAGAAATCAGTCCATCAAAATATGCAGACATTACTTATAAAAAGCAAATTATACAGTGATTAGAATAAAATATAAATTTAAAGCTACAGGAGTTATTTGAGGACAATTATAAAATTGTACTGATATTAGAAATATCTTCCAGAGAAACTCATCCTTAAATGGGAACTCATTTTAAGTCAGCAGTCAGCTCTCCCTAAATGAATATATGGATATTATGCAATTTCTAAATACAGATACTTTGTGAAACCTCAAAAAAAAAAAAACTCAGAATATATGTTAAAGAATAAGCCTCTAGGAATAACCTAGAAAACCACAAAGAATAATCGTGATGGAGAATTTTTCTTCTAAGATTGTTTGTTTGGGTAGACAAGATGGCACTCTAGGGCAACGTGCCTGCCTCCAATCCTAATGGCCTGAATTTCATCTCCATAACCCACATGCTTGAAAGAAAATGACTGGCAGGTTGTCTTCTGACCTTCTCATGAGCATTGTGGAACATGCATGAACCTCCCCCAACACACACACACTTAAATAAGTAACTAAATATTATGCAGTGCAATTACTGAAAATGAGTGGCATACTTGTAGACAGGAGAGATAGAAAAGAGACTTCAATGTATGTATTGGTGTTTGAAAACTGGACATAGGACAAAAATGGTTAATTCTGTGGGGAAAAGGAGATTGCCTCTTTAATAAGTATCCAGGAACAACTGTACATCTAGCTGTATCAGTTCTTACACTCTCTTCAAAATGGGTTTTTCACAGGCTCCTCCAAGTTTCTAGTTCTAATGGGATGGAGGCATGTCAGATTGCACTCTACTATGGTTTAATGTGCCCTCCAGTGCTTCATGCCCTGGAAGCTTAGTCTCTTCTGGGGCACAATGGGAGGTTATGAGACCTTTCTTTTTTTAATTTTTATTTTTCTTTTTAGTTACAATTTGTTAACTCTGTGTCCCAGCTGTATCCTGCTCCCTCATTCCCTCCCCCTCCCCAACTCCCTCCCTGGTCTCCTCCCTGCCCCTTTCCAAGTCCACTGATAGGGGAGGACCTCCTCCCCTTTCATTTGACCCTGTTTTATCAGGTATCTTCAAGGCTGGCTGCAAAGTCCTCCTCTGTGGCCTAACAGGACTGCTCCTCCCCTGGGGGTGGGGGGAGGTCAAAGAGCCTGCCCTTGAGATCCTGTTAGAAATAGTCCTTGTTCCCCTTACTTTGGAAAACTACTTGGTTACTGAGCTACCACGGGCCACATCCGAGCAGAAGTTCTATGTTATATCCATAGATGGTCCTTGGTTGAGTGTCAGTCTCAGAAAAGACCCTGTGCCCGGATATATTTGGTACTTGTAGAGCTCCTATCCTTTCCATATCATACTAACTCCCCTTCTTTCATATGATTCCCTGCACTCTGCCAAGGTTTGGTTATGAGTCTTAGTGTCTGCTTTGAAACACTGCTAGGTAGAATCTTTCAGATGCCTTTTGCGGTAGACTCCTGTCATACATTCAATGCACATCCCATTTGTCTTTCTAAATGAGGATTGATCATCTTCACCCATGTAGGTTATGAGACCTTTAAGAGCTGGGTTTTGATGCAAGATTATTAAATCATTGGAAGCACGACTCTTAAAAAGGTATTATAGTTCATCTGAGACTCCAGGAAGTCCCCACAAAGTAGGGTTTTGTAAAAAGAGTGAGCTTGAGCCCTGAATTTCCCCAGCTTTCACTCCTGGAGTTTGACCTCTTTGTACAAGCCCTTCTGCAACAATGCCATCTTCCATGTTATGACACAACCAGAGTGACTGTGAAATCCATAGGACTGAGGATCCCCAAGCTGAGCTAAGTAAACCTCTTTTCTTTATAAAGTATCTAGCCTCAGAAATTTTACAACAGAAAACTGACAAAGGCAGTGCCTTCTACCGTAGAAAGCAAATTTAAGACTTTAAAGCTTGAGGCAGCAGAGAATCAGAAAGACTAGTGGGAAACAGCCACTTATGTGCAGAAAGAGAAATAAGAAGAAATGAAAGAGCTGTGCATGTGGCCAAATCTGTCTTCATTCTAGCCTGGGGAGCCAGAAAATTGAATTTGGACTGCTCCACACACTGAAGAGGATGCGGGAGGGGGGGTTGTGTGACTATGATTGGCTTTCAAATCGTGGATATGCAGAAGGCTCAAAGCAGCAGCGTTGGAGCCTGAGATCTGAACTTAGTGAGACCACAGACCTTCTCTAGAAGCAGAAATTGGAGTTTAAATACAATGAAAAAGGAATCTGCAAAAACAAAGGGAATAAAAACAGAACAGTTACTAACACTTTCACAGTAAGATTGTTACCATAACCTTAATAAGTTTGGATTTTGTGTGTGTGTGTGTGTGTGTGTGTGTGTGTGTGTGTTTGTGTGACGGTAACATGCAAAGAACTAAGATAACTGGATGTGGCCTGTGAGCCTAGCACTGATGGGCTCCAAAAGATCATAAATTCAAGAACAGTCTACTTAGAGAGCGAGTTCAAGGCCAGCTGGGCCACTATTACTCAAAAACAACCAATCTTCCACCCCAAAACAATTAAAAAAGAACTAAGAAAAAAGACCACATTCTCAAGACTGTGACTATTCTATGACAATAATTTTGTCGTCAATGAGGTAAGAAAAAACAGACTGTCAATGAATGAAAGCCTCAGACAGACAAGGAAATGCAGTATAAAAATAGGAATTTTCTAGGATTGAAAAATAAAATATTTAGAATTCAATGGTTAGATTTAAAATGTAAACAGATATGGCAGGAGGAAATTAAATAAAATTGAAGACAGAGTGATAAACCTGAGTAATAAAACTGAGGAGTAACAAGATTGGAAGAAAGCAAACCATTTGACTTACATGTTTTGTCTATGCGTTTGTGTTTGTTTATTTGGTCTCTCTCTTTCTCTCTCTCTCTCTCTCTGTGTCACGGTGCACATTTGAAAATCGGAGGATAACTTGTGGTCGGGGTCAGTCCCGTTTCCACCATGAGAGTTCCAGGCATGGACTCAAGTCAGCAGGTTTGGGGACAAGCACCTTTACTTGCTGAGCTGGCTTGCTGGCTCTGTCTATTTTATTTTTAAATATTGTCCATGTACAGCATTACGGTCAGTCTTCCTGGCCTACTCGGAAAGCAGTCATGAGGCTTTTGTTCAGTAGCTTTATTGTCGGTGTCATTTCTGGGTCAGTTTGATTGACTTTCCTCATTACGGGCTGTACGTGTCCTACTTTGCTCACTTCATAATTTTTAAATATTTGCCAAGCTTTGTCAAATTTTCCTTCTCCGGTCCTTTACATTCTTATTGTATTTTCACATATACTCGAGTCACATTTGAGGGTGCAGTTCTGTTATTTGAAAGCAATTTGATCCTGTCAAGTCTGATTTAAGATTTGATAGGAGAAGCAACATCTGGTTTAGGGTAAAATTTTCTTCTCTATGAGCCAAAAGTCTTTTGAGTGTTCTCCAAATCCTTGGGATTATGAGGATTTCCACTCCAGATAGTGAGAGCAGGCATTATTCTGGCCTGATGTTGTTTTTGTTTTGTTTTGTTTCCAATTCTTTGATGGCTCTCACACCATCTGCTCAGCAGTGCTGAGACTCCAGCAGCTCTCTGGACTTCTTTTGCCGCACAGCTGTGTCCTTCAGCACGTTGCCCGGTGAACCCAAGCCCCACCCTCCACTTCCGATTCAATTTCTGCAGCGTAGGGATATAACTATGCCCTTCCCGGGTTGCCCCTGCGTGTGCAATGGGACGTTCTCACCAGACCATACCCAGGACAGCTCGGGGCTCCTCCTATTGTAGCCTGTCTTTTGGGGATCACTATCCTTAACCCAGAGGCCAGCATCCTGAGCCTCTCCGTGATGTTTTGTTCAATTGTTAGTTGTTGCAGGCCAGAAGGCAAATCTGTTCTTTGCCACTCCTTCACTAGCACACGCCTCTAGTTCCCGGCTTTACCATCCAGGTGCTGTATGTGAAAGCTCAGTTTCCATATTTTGGAAACTAATGGGCTTTTTAAATTTAATTTTTATTTATTACACTTTATTAACTTTGTATCCTGGCTGCAGCCCCCTCCCTTGTCTTCTCCCAGTCTCACTCACCCTCCTTCGTCTCCCCCTATGCCCCTCCCCTAGTCTACTGATAGGGAGGACCTCTTCCCCTTCTATCTGACCCTAGCTTATCAGGTCTCATCAAGGCTGGCTGCATCATCTTCCTCTGTGGCCTGGTAATGCTGCACCCCCTCAGGGGGAGGTGATCTAAGAGCCTACCACTGAGTTCATGCCCCTGTACCCATTACTGGGGAACCCATTTGAAAACTGAGCAGCTAATGGGCTTTCTTTGAATAGGGAGTCTAGGTTCCTCTCCATGCATGGTCTTTAGTTGGAGTATCAGTCTCTGCAGATCCCCCTGAGCCCAGTAACAAGGAGGACTTTAGGGAAGATGCTTAATCCTCATTCAGAAGGGCAATCAGGGTAATCAGAAGTAGGAGAAGACAAGGAACAGGACAGCAGCCTTCCATAGAGGACCGCTGAAAGACTCTACCCACCAGGGTATCGAAAGAGATACTGAGACTCATAGCCAAACTTTGGACAGAGTGCCAAAATGGAAGAACAGGGAGATAGAAAGACCTGGAGGGGACAGGAACTCCACAAGAAGAACAACCGAACTAATGGGCTTTTAAATAGATATTAAGCAGAATGTTGAAAAGCAATGGACTTAGTAGCTAATATAATCTTGAAAAGCAAAAGTAATCTTGGAATTCTCATAATACTGGATTTAAAGACTTACCTTAAAACTATGGCAACCAAGATTGTCAGAAAGATGGTCAGATGACCAGTAGAATGGGATAAAGTTCAGGATATTCCACATTTGTTTCCATGGCCAGTTGAGTGTCAAGACAGATGACAAGGGGTAATCTTTTCAAATGGTGGTGGAACATTTGTAATTCACATGTAAAAATATGAACTAACACCCCTGCCCACAGTATACAAAATTAACTCTAAGTGAATCTCAATGTAAGAACTTCAATTATAAAACTTCTGGAGAAAAGCATAGATGGAAATCTTGTGAATAGGATACAAAAAGCATAAAATGTAAATTAATGTGGAAAGGCATGGACTTTGTTCCAGTTAAACACTTTTGAAATTTTAAAAACACAGGCTTATAAACAGGCAGTCTGTAGAGTAGGAGAAAAGTTTTGGAAAGCATGCATCAGATAACAGACTTGAAAATAGCAAATACAAAGAACTATAACCAAAAATTAAAATAATTATTCAACAAAGAATAGAAGAATCATCTTTGTAAAACAAAGGCCAGATTTGTAAACAGATATTGTACAAGTGATGATATATAAAGATAATAAAAAAGCATAGAAAAGAAAATTTCACATCACTATTCATCCCAGAAGTACCAGTTAAATCCCACACCCTACTCCACTGAGAAGTGCTGACAATACCCAGCACCATTAAGGATGCTCAAAGGACTCCATGTCCAACTACAGAGGTACTTGCGTATTCTTGTTCATTGTCATTCTATTCATAATAGCTGGAAAATAGAACCAGCCTATCTACAGATGAATAGATAATAAAAACGTGGTACATATACAGAATGGAATTTTATTCAGTTTTAAAGAAGCAATGATGAAATTTGTAGGGAAATTGAACTATAAAAAAATTACCCCAAGTGAGGTTTTCTCTGTCCCAGAAAGTCAAACACTGCATACCCTTTCATATGTGAACATAGGGTTTAAATTTTCTTGATTTGTTTTTTTAAAATGGAATGGCTGTAGAGGTCTGGAGTGAGAAAAAGGGTCGTGAGGGTGGCAGAGAGGTCCTAACGAGTGCGGCTCTTAAAGAACATATGTGCTGGGAGACTGGAGGCAGGGAATACAGTGAGTGGCATGGCTTAAGCAGGAGTGTGGGAAGAATACTGGGTGCAGAAGGAATATATAAGGAAGCCACATAAAATCCTCTACTTTGTAAGTTAATAAAAAATAATAAAGGTATTTGAACAGAGGAATGGGTAGATAATGCCAGTTCCAGAAGCCATAGGTTATTAAACAGAAATCCTTGTGCCAGGTGTGGGATACCTCCACAGAAGTTGTTGGCCAGGAAGGCTCCAGAAGCCCCATGAATTATAAAAGTTGAGGCCATTGACATTGGTTACCATCCAAAACTGTTTTTAAGACCCTGTTGCAGAATATGGAGAAGTTCTGTAGGAACTAACTGATCTGGAGGCTTCTTCCCTGATTGCCAGCTTTCATAGTACCAAAGTAGCTGTGCTGGCAGCTAGAGGAGAAAAGTCCGGGAAAGAATGAGTTTCCTTCGCTTAAACCTTGCTCGCTACCAACATGCCAGTTAAGAGGCGCTTATTGATATAAAAATGACATGACTGCTGTATGGTGACCAACTATTTTCTTATGGGATCTAAGGCTACTAGGTGTAAGGAAGTTTACGTTTAATACTGTGCACTTGGTCAAAAGCCCAAGGCCAAGGAGACTACAGAGACCAGGGGTAATACGGTATAGTTGTTTTATTACATGTGCATGAGATTGTCAAAGAACGAATTAATTTTAAAAAGAATAGTGAAAAAGAAAGTAATATGGCAGTCTCTTACCACGTGGTCCAGAAAATTCCATTCCTAGGTATTTACCCAAAAGAAAAAAAAAATATTTTCACACAGACATACACACAAAAGCTTAGAGTGGGCTAGTGTATAATTGTCAAACAGTAGTGAACAGATGAACTCATCTAGAATGGAATTCTAGACCTTAACAAGAAACAAGGAATGTATTCTACAGCATGTTTGAATCTCAAAATGTTTCAAGAGGAAAATTCTACATGCACATCCAAACTGAGTATCCATTTGTACAGAATTCTATAAAACCGCAAAACCATAATAGCAGAATGCAGAGCAGTGATCTCCTGGATTGAGAGTTGGGGTCACAAGGCGGGGGGACATTTGCTTGAGCTGTTCCATGGTGACTATGGTTACCTGATCTTATGCAATAATCACAGGCTATCACACAGTACACTTAAAATGAGGAAGTTTTATTTCATATAATAATGCCTTAATTTTAAAAAGGGAAAGTAAACTTCATATTACCAAAGTACTCAAGTCTGAAAAAACAAACTCAAGAAAATCTTGCAATTTAAGAGTCAAGGGAAATTCTTAGCTAAAATAACGAGGTTATCATTCTAATTCCAACTGCTGGAGCAAGTGTCTCAAAAAAAAAAAAAAAAAAGGCCTGGGGATAGAGCTCAGGGTTGGAGTGCTCACTGGGCATTTATAGTACCTTAGACTCAGTCTCCAGTATGAGGAATGGGGGCTAGGGGTCGGAGCATAATGAGAGAAATGATGATTTTATATGACTAAAAAGCAATTAAAATTTGAAAACAAGAGCATCAAGAAAAAAAATCATGTAGTATAAATAACAAAAGTAAGTAATCCATATATTCAAAAATCCTTGTCCAAACTGATAAAAAAAAAATACCAAACCATTCAAAAACTAGCTAAAAAGTCTCATAGAGGAGCAAATTCAGATCGCTGAAGCTATATGAAGAGATGGCCAATGTCACTGATAGCCAGAAGGATATGGGTTCAAAGGGCAGCAACATTCTAGTTCACACTTACTAGGCAAAACTGTAGCACTTCATACTCTTCGGACTAGACAGAAAACAACACACACCCATACCCTGATAGAAGTGTTTTATGTCACAGTGTTTGGCAGAAGTAATCTAACATCTATGAAAAATAAAATCACATAGTACTTATCATTTATCTCTACTGGGTCCCTACGGAGAATGCCAACAGAAATCAAAACAGACGTAGCGACACAACAAAGTGTTCATTGCTGTGCTGTGTCTAACAGCACCAAACCACATCACAGCGGGTGTCCATCAAGAGGCAAATACCCAGTAAATTCTACTGCGCACACAGGAGAATACACAGTATTCCATGGAGCCATCAGTGAAATGAATGACGTGGAACTGCAGTGGGTGGCTTTGTCTGCCACTTATTACAGAGCAAGAAATAAAGATGTAAAACAGTCTATTTGTTTTTATAAAACAAAGTAAAATCAAATGGCATGCATACATTTCTAATAGTACGGCAGTAGGAGCACAAAGGCAAAACACGGAAAGCTGGGAAGAGGTTTTTAACCCTCCTTTGAAGGCAGCCACGTCATCAGCATTGATGACCGCTTAGGTGCCTGTGGACCCAAACAACAAACTGACAAGCCAAGCAGTGGGTAAATTGTAATTACAGAAAGATTGTCTCTGTTCACATTTGCCTTGCTTTGGGGCAGCTGGGTCCCAGGGCACAGCTACGGGTGTGTGCCACGCACAACTCAGACGTTTATGAATCTGTGTTGCCTCGCGTGGACTGCACCACGGCTTTGGTGCTGAGCACACCCCAGGAACACCCTACTGGCAGTGCTCCAGGAAGAGCACTCATGGGGGCTTTTGGCTCCAATTCCAGACGAGTGTGTGTTAAGAACTTCAGTGGCTTTACAGTATGTACAACGTTTCTGCTTGTCCAGGTATCTAACAGTTTAATTATGGAAAAATGCTTTTACTGTTTCCCTACTGTCATTTCTCAGCATATAAGGATCCAAGCAGCCCAAAGCATGTTAGACTGCTTATCTGAAAAACAAAACAAAACAAAACAAAAAAACAACCAAACAACAAAAAACAAAAAGAAAACTCTAAACTAATTGCTATGTAGTTGCTTACTTAAACTCCAATTGAAAAACAACAACAAAAAATCCAAAAACAACCATCAAATGAATTTTGCCTTGCGGTTAAGACAGAATTTCCAGCAGTTTCTGAAAAGGCTGAGACATGTTTCTGCCATTTCGAACTGTGTTTATGTGAAAAGGTGGCCCAGCCATTTCCCAAAACAATGATCAACCCTGAAAGCCTTGAAGCTGCTCAGCAGCCTTTAAAAGCTCAGCTGAGGTTTAATGCTTCTTCATAAAGATAAGCAACCACATCCATTTTATTAGCAGGCAAATTTGCTTTTTTTCTGATAAAGGCTATAATGATGTATATATCAAATAATTGTTTTAGAATACACTTATTTGAGATATTATCAGTAAATATCTGTGTGCCTGTGTATCTGGGATCATGTCAAGATCTTGCAGAAGGAAAAGGGTCATAAGTGGGAACTCCTTAAGAGGCTTTGATTGAGGCTAATCTTGTTTATAAACTTCTCCGTGTCTCAATATTAATACAAACATCATTTCTTGCTCATGCAAAAGTGTGATGGTATATGTCTTCTTGAAAAGATAGTCTCATTGAGCTGGCTGAAAATTCTATTTTGATGTTATGGAATCTCTCTACTAATGAGTTTCCATGATTGCTGTCACAGAGAGGTGTGGGGCGAGGATAGGACTAGACTACCACAAATCCACGTCTTTATTCAGAAATATGTGTTCCTTTTTCATTTTCTTAAATCAAGGCACATGGCATAAATAAGTTCAAGGACTAAGAAGAAGGCAAGGACATACGAGCGAATAGCAAGCACTAAATTCAATACAATTTTATGCATAAAATATAATATGTAATATAATATGAGAGGGTGTAAACTATTCCATATTCTCATGTGTAATAATACACACTCTTGCTATGATTATATAAAGATGTAGAATACATGTATCTTTAACATTATTATAAAGCAAACATGATTTTTTAATGAGTTTTGTGTTTTACTTTTCCTGTTGTTTTGAGGTTTTGTTTTGTTTTTTGATACAGGATTACACTAAATAGGCCAGGCTAGTCTTGGGATTGTGATCCTCTGGTTTCAACTTCCTAAGTGTTTAGACTCCAGGCATATGTGATATCAGCTCTGTGTGTTTGAAATGACTTTTATTCTTACAGACAAGCAACTTATCAGATACAATAAATTTATGATAGAAATCAAATGACACCAACCACAGCAACTTGGCTGGGATTACAAAGGCTGATAAAAACGTGGGGAGAACCTCTCTAGGGATCCTGGAGTAAAGACAAATATGTCTATTTCTGAAATATAATCAAGTTGATACCAAAAGAAACTTGATTCTCTTTCGTCTCAGGAGTCTGACATGAGAACTCACCCTTCAAGTCCGGCCGGCACGAGAAGCTGTATGTAAAGAGCCATCCTCTCCAGCGCAGCACACGGAGGTGCCGAAGCGCATGCTCCGGGGTGAGTTCAAAAACACAACACGAGGGCGTGTAAGAGAAGAGGACTTCTGAACTTGTTTCCACATTTTAAAAGTTCAGAGTGTGATACGGTCATGGTAATTTGACGAATTACTCTATTATTTAGTAACTCAGAGGAGCTAAGCCTCGCCGCTTCTGTAAATAATGGGCTCAGAGCGCTCCCTGGAGGCTGTGTCCCACAGCTGTGGAAGTTGGGGCGGAATACCCGGGTGCCTTATCCAATCTGATGTCTTGACTTCCCAAGAAGTCTCTTCTTCCAGGCTTTCTTGGGCTTCCTCACAGCATGGTTGGCCTACTTCCATTACAGGAGGGAGAGGCTGACGAGCAGGAAGTGGGAGTGGCTACAGTATTGCCATTTGTGCATGGAATTAGCTGGACATTATAAGTCTTACAGACTGCCTACTGAAGCAATCTATGACCCTGCTCTAATTCAGTGAGATAGAGAAGACAAACTGCTAGTGAGTGGCAAGGATAATTGCGGGAAAGCTCACAGGTTAGGGGTTGTATTGTTTCACCTTTGCATTTCGGTCTGGACTGTATCACAGGATTCAACTTATGAAAATGTTCATGCTTTTTATATTTCAAGTCTAGAAAAAAAACATTGCAATAAAATGATGTTTTTATGGGACCTAGCTCTTTGGTGGTGCCTTTTCTCATTTTCAGTGTTCAGTTTATTTATTTTTACATAATGAACACAAATTACTTTTATACTCAGAAAAAGTTTTTAAAACCCCAATTTTATATTGAAAACAAATAATTTTTTTAAATGATTATTTTCACAGCACACATTTAAATGGCTATTTTCCCCTCTGTGGGAAATTGCACAAAGAGACTCTACATTTAAGTTTCCAGATTTGTAGCTGGAGTGGGAGGGCTGGCTTCTGTGAGGCTGAATTTGAGGAGTGAATTTAAATAAGACCCCATTGTTCCGGTTTGTGCAGCCCCGTCCCACCCAGATGGGAGATAGAGACACGAGGCAGAGCATGTAGATAGAGCCTGGCAGTCTCCACAGGCAAACGATGTTGCATTGGAAACAAACAAAAGTGAGAAATGATGCAGCCCAAAATCTTCAAAAAGGGAGGTCTGAGGGAGTAAGTGCCCTTTGCCGCAGTGGAAGGATGATTGCAGGCTTTTTAGTCATCTGTCTGATTCTCGCTATTTTCAGCAACATCATTCTTGTAGCTGTCAGTTATTGGAATATCAAAAAATAAATGTGTGTATCCGAAGATTTTCCATTGCTTTCACCCATCTTCTCAAACATACCCAGGAGTCATATGCTAGAATTACATTGACACAGCCGTCCCCATGGAAACAGAGCTGGGTGTCATAAACATGGCATTATGACTTCTCAGCAGGAGGATGCAGATGGAATTTTGGCATGCAATGTGTAAGGTTTATTCAAAAACACAAATGTCTTGGAGAATAGCACCAAGAGTAGGGAGGGAGAGGAAAGAAAAAGCATGAATTTCTTCCTATAAAATACATGTTAAAAACATGGTTCCTGAGGATTTTCTCACCTCTGGCAGACTCAGTGTTCCTCATTCTTTCTTCCTGTGCATCATTGCATTTGGCATGCCGTGCTCTCGGTCTTGTCTGTCCAGACTGCATTTTAGAAGGAGAAACTGAGACCCACAGAAGCAAATGGACTTGTCCATATCACATCCATCAGTGGCCCCACTAAAGCCTTCTCCTGATTCTCAAGGCATGTTTTTCTTTCCTTTTCTTTTTTTTTTTTTTTCTTTTTTTCTTTGGTCTTATTTTTGACAAGACATGTGATCAGTTGGAACATTGGTTGGCTTGACTGCTATAGTTTAGTTATGAGCTGAGACTGTCCCTCAATGGTTTTTCATACTAGAAGTTTGATCTTAAGTGTGGTGATCATTGGGGGTGGTAGGAGATGGGAGCATCTTTAATAGCCCAGCAGGAGCTAATTAGGTCATTGTGAGTATCTCCCTCAGAAGAGATACTGAATTAAAATTTTCTCAGGACCCTGGTTAGCTCCCCTGAGCACGTGCTGTCATAAAAACAAAACAAACGAACAAACCCCAGCAAACTCAATGCTTAATGTCCCTGACTTCCTCACCAAGTAATGTCCTGCATTTGGTCCCATTAACTCGATGCTGTTAAATTTAGACCTTTCTCTGCATTCACCAAAAGTAGTTTAAATATTTAAAATAACAATAAATAAGAGTTTCTTCCCACCCCTTTGTTTTTAAGACAAGGTTTCTTGGTTGTCCTAGACCCATGCTCCAGACCAGGCTGGCCTTGAATTCACAGGGATTTGCCTGCCTTTGCCTTCCTGAGTGTTGGGATTACAGACATGTGCCACCGCGCCCAGCTCCCTCTTTCATGATAGGCTATTTTGTTCTCTACAGTGTTACCTGCCCCACTTTTTTATTTGCCTCAGATCCCAAAGCTTTTCATGCTTACATCCTCTTGGCCAGAACTCAGTCATTTACCTGGTTTCAGAGGAATCTGGTTAATCCCATGTTGAGCTAAAAGTGGGAGAATAGGTGGTCACATTTGGCTAACAGTATTTTTCCCTCAGAGCAATCTTTTCATGACTCTAGACCCCTTTCTATTCATACCTGTGGCTGCTGAAGACTGGCTACAGTACTTATTTACCCAAGAATAGTTAAAACTGTAATGATTCTATCAATGATGAAGATTCCTGAATCTCCAGCAACACTGAACACTGGACCTGAGACCACATCAGAAATCAATTGCCCATTAGAGTATGTAATGGGATTTGAACAGAGACTCTGCAATACAATGGCTTTAAGAGTGAATGAATTTACTTCCTTTTTATTCACCTTATTTTTTATCCAAGGTTTGTGGGCCAAGGAGCTGAGTGTTTTAGGAAGGATGGCAGAATAGTTATTAGTGGACACCTAGTGGTTTTTTTCTATAGACAACAGAACTGGGAGGACTGCCTTTGAATTGTTTCATTCCTCCTTGCATCTTTCATTAAAAGGAAAAAGGAGGAAAGGAAGGGCAAGGAAGGGAAAAGAGAAAGATGGCTTCCTGGATGGTTAGGCCTGGGTTTGTATGCTCTTCGGTAGCTGCTGGATGGCAGGAAGGAAGGCCACAGAATCTCTTTATATACTTGAATCACATCCCCACCAAGACTATTCCCAGCACAGTATTGTCAGATGTTTTCCTTAAGGCTCCCCTGGATCCAGATGTTTCCCATAAGGCTCCTTTAGATCCAGAAATATTCCTTATTGTTGTTATGTAGCAGCTGAAACCCGCTAGTTTCCAAGCAGCTCTAGCATTTTCATGTCCTAATGCCCAGTTCCCTTGGTCTTTAGCCCCATTGTCCACAGAACATTACAGCTACACATTTGTGTCATCTCAATGTTCACATTCACCCAGGGGCTTCAGATCTGCCACAGGCTTAGGCTTTCAGTAATAGGATTTGTTCTTTTTTTCCACAGGGACTCAAACAAGTCTTGTTTTCAGACTATGACATTGTTAATCATACAAGGCGAACAGGACCAGTGCTGTTCATTGCTTTGTCCTTAGGGATTCAATGATCAATCACTTTCCAGCAGGTATTGCTGCTTGGACATCACTATCCATTGAAGAAATCACTACCCAGCTACCTTCAGACCTGTAAGTGCTTCCAGTGTCCTCTCTCACCACAAATGGAGCCAACAACTTACAAATAACAACAGATGCAACAGACTACAAATAGGAAAAGGAGATATCACGGAGAACCCTAAAGAGTCCAGGAATAGTATGCAGTAATGTTTACACAGTTGTAAGAAAGTTTGATTTGACTCACAGCTTCAGAGGGATTTCAGTGCACTACATGGGAAAGGCATGAAGGCAGCAGGGATTGGCCCATGATGATGGGAGCCCGCATCAACTGCTGATCTCATGGCTCACACAGGGATGTAGAGACTGTGGTTGGGAACAGGCTCAGAGATAATTGTCAAAAGCAAGCTTCTGTGGAGTGTGGTGGCATACTTCTTTAATGCTAGCACTCAGGAGCCAGAGGCTGGCAGATCTCTGAGTTTGAGGCCAGGGTGGTTTACACAGTGAGTTTTAGGGCAACAAAGGTTTACATAGTGAGACCCCATCTCAAAAACCAAAGCAAAGCAAAGCAAAACAAAACAAAACAAAACAAAACAAAACAAAACAAGCCTGTTTCTAATGACTCCCAGGAAGCTCCACCTTCCAATGGCTCTATAACCTACAAAATCTTTGTAAGCTGGGCTTTAGCACTCAAAACATAAGCCCATGAGGAACACTGCAGATTCAAACCTACCAAGGTAGAAAACAAGTAGAAAGCATCTTCTTTACTCCAGTGGAGCACCGTGGGAAAATTATGGCTCCCTATTCCTTTACTAAAAGCCAAGTTGGAAAATTTAACTGTCATATTCAAGAGCTGTACAAAGATCCCAAGACTCACTCTGTAAAGATATATTATAATATATAATATTATTACTTCCCAGCCACATGCCCTGAATCCTTGTCATATTGGTTCTGCCTGGGCTGCTTCTGCTCCATCAGATCCGTCCTCATGGCCAGGTCCTTTCTCTCCCTCATCTTCCTTCTCCCTACCTCCTGGTCCCTCACTGGATCGGAAGTCTAGCCTTCCTATCTCCTCTCTCAGTCACAAGCTGTTTAGCTTTTTTATTAACCAATCAGGGATAACTGAGGAGCAATGTTTGATACAACATTGATACAGGAGACTCTTCGTAGAAATGATAATGCCCATGTCCAGACTGGAACCAGATCTTGGGGCACAGAAATCAGCATCTGAATACACAGCACACCAGACTAACCCCAACACCGCTTCAAAGAGATGATGTGACAGACGATCAAGCAGGACCTTATATTTGTAGTGTCAGCGAAGCCACTGGAATTGTACTGAAGTCAGGAGCTATTATAAGGGACTCCTCTTCCCCTGCATGAAGGCAGGAAGGAAAGAGAGGTGGGTTTTTCTACTGCCTTGTGGTGTTGGTGTTACCTCTGGCATAGCTTCAGTGGAGGCCATGTGGGGAGCCCACATCTGCTTAGCAGAAATGAGGGCCCCTCAACACTGAGGGTCAGTGGAACAGAAATCTTGAACCTTTACACCCATTTGGGAGTAGCAAAGAGGTGCCCTCTTCCCTTACCAGCGACGCTTCAAAACTCACAACTAAAAAAGTTTAAAAGAATATTTTGAGTTTCACAACATAAATAAAAATGTCCAATGGGGGGGAAAATCATTCATCCAAGGGAGATGGGTAGGGCACTAAGGAAAGCTAGAGGGAAGTAGTGATGGGTGAAGATAATAAAATATTCTGTATAAATGTATGAAAATTTCATATAATCAATAAAAATATTATTAAAAATAATCTTGTAAGAAGAAGAAAAATATCAGACTTAATGAAAAATTACAGCCAATACATGTTGAAACAGAAATTTTAAACTTCTCTGACATAATAATAAAAGTGAATCAATGAACAATTATCAACATTATGTAGTAAGTGAAGAAATAGACACATTAATGAAATAGAAAATATAAACAATAAAGTGCAAATTTAGGGTTAAAAAATGAAGGGGCTAAAACAGTCCAGTGGATGTGAACAGGAGAAGGCAGGGAGGAGAGTAAGAATAAGCAAAACTCCAACAGCAGAGATTGCTTAATCTAAACAACATAGAGAAAAGTAGTCAAAAAGTGTGAACAGCACCTCAGGGACACAGGAGACTACTACTGCAGATCTATTGTTTGTGTCACTCGGGTCTCAGAAGGAGGGGAAAGAGCATGCCTGACAAAGCACCTGAAGAAGGAATGGCTTAATGTCCCCAAAGTTGCCAAAAGATATAAACCTGCAGATTGAAAACGCTGAGTAAAGTCTGGACAGGATAAAGCCATTCAAACCGCACCAGCACATACCAATATTAGCCTTCCGAACCTAAAGAGAAAAGCAATCTTGAAAGCTAGAGGAAAAGTAACAAAAAAGAAAATAGAATAATAGTGGGTTTCTAGACATAATGATGCCAGAGGGAAGCGGCACAGTATTTCTCTGATGCAGAAAGGGAAGATCTCCCAGCTTCTGATGCTGAAGGCAGGGTGTGCATTTTTCAGGAATAAAGGAGAAATTGTGATACTCATAGATAAAGAAAACCTAAGAGAATTAATTGCCTATTATTTCTTGTATAAAAATAATGATGAAAAATTATTTTATTTTTTAATTAATTTATTTCATGTGCATTGTTTTGCCTATATGTTTTGCCTGTGTGTGGGTGTCAGATTGTGGAGTTACAGACATTTGTGAGCTATCTGTAAAAGCATGAGCCATCTATCTCTCTTAGCTCCCAGAAGATTCTTTTAAACAGAAAAGACAGAATAAATGTAAGAACTAATGGTCAATAGGTTAGGCGGGAGAGAGGGCCCAATGAGTCTCTCCTCTATCCATGACTGACTGTTGTATGTGGCTGTATCATGCCCAGAAGATAACATTTCACGGCCCTTCTCTGTCTCATCTGGCTTCTACACTCTTTCCAGCCCTCTGCTGCAGTGTTCCTGGAGCCTTAGAGGGCTGGTATAAATGCCCTGTTTAGGAATGAGCTCTCAACTGTCATTTAGTCTCTGCATTCCTCATAGTTTATATGCAAAGAGAAGCATTGTGCTGAGGGCTGAGAGCAGCATTTGTCTATGAGCATGATGAGAAATGGGGCTCACAGGTACCTGCAGGGCCCATCAGGCTCCTGTCAACAGCTCTACACTCATGCTCGTGTGCATGGCGCTGGCGAGAATTAGGGAGTCATAAAGCAGAACAAAACACATAAAGCAAGAATGAATTTAGAAAAGGACTTGTAGGGAGGAGGGGATTGATAGGGTTGGGAAGAAGATAAAGGAGAGTGTGGGGGTAATACATGTGAAATTGTCAGGTAAAGTTTTAATTAAAAAGTGGACATCTCAGAATATCAGCAAGAAATCCAGAATGTGATAAGAACAAATATGACTGGAACAACAGATTTCCCTTTGCTTATGTATCAAAAATTATTTTCTTTTGAAGCAAAAATAGCATAATCTGGTGTAGCTCTAAATCCAAGCTGTGTGTGGATATAGAAAAACACCAGGAAGTAAGGCTTCTTTCTCTGTTTTTAAATTGTTGGCATATAAGTTGAGGCTTAATGAGTTTTATATGTGTGTGTGTGTGTGTGTGTGTGTGTGTGTGTGTGTGTGTGTGTGCTGCAAGACTTAGAATAGGCTTGTCCAGCCTGTGGCTCAAGATAGCTATGAATACAATCGAACCCCCAAATCATAAACTTATCTAAAACATTAATTTTTGTGTGATTTTTTTTGTAGCTTGATTGTGTGGCTCTTGATTGTGAACTTTGTAGATGACAACATTTTGTCACATAAACACGCATGTTTATGCTTTTATTAATTGTACTCACCTGTGTCTTCCAGTCTCACAGTGGTGTGCAACTTCTAGCTACTCTACAGGCACAAAGAGTCAAATCGACACCATAGTCATTATGTGAGCTCATGGGGAGCTGAGGGGTGAGAAAGTCAATAGGACTTTAACCCACCATTGCAGACAATAGGCATTCAATGTTCTTTAGATGAAAGGTAAGTCTTATTGATTATCCACAAGATAATCACATCCTGGCTGCCCCTCAGCCCTGTGGTTCAGACTGCACTGTGGTTCAGACTACAGTTGAGATGTGGAGGGACCAAAGCTCTGCTTTCTACTTCCTTGTCAATTCATTTTCATAATAAAGTAAACATAGTCTTGGCAATTATTTGTTCAGTCCCAGCATGACTTCCACAAAGTCTCAAGAGAAAACAGAACCTAAAGAAAAAATTACATGTGGTAATGGACACGTTCCAAGTTAAATCTCTGTGTTTTTTGTTTTCTTCAAATTTTGCATTGCTTGAACCCTTCCAGAATTATGCATCCATTTGTCTATCAACATTTTAAGCATCTCTCACATTACATTTTCCTTAGGACTCCTTTTAGGTTACAGATGTCTGAACTTTTGGCTTCACTGGGCCATACTGAACAAAGATTTGTCTTGGACCACACATTAAGTACACAAATAGTAAATAAAGCTGAAAAGTCAAACCTACACGCTCCCCTCCCCCCCAAAAGCTCTGTATGTTTTGAGGATATCTGTAAACTAAATAACCTGATTGAAAAAAGTAGGCAAAGAACCTAAACAGATATTCATCCAAAGATGGTATGCAAATTCAGCAAAGGTTAAAAAGCCCATTGTCTTATCACAGATATTAGGATGGCTACCATCAAAAACTAACAAACAGGCCCCAGGAAACAAGTTTTGGTGAGGATGTGGAGAAGTTGGAATCCTGTTGTCTGCTGGTAGGATTGTGCACTGGTGATGTCAATATGGAAAACCATATACAGTTTTTTTCCAAAACATTATAGAATTATAAGGTACACTAACTCTAATCCTGAGATTTACTCAAGAGAATCTCTCTCTCTCTCTCTCTCTCTCTCTCTCTCTCTCTCTCATGAGAGAGAGAGAGAAAAAGAGAGAGAGAAAGAGGCTTATATATGTATAAGGGGTAGAGTGGGAGGTTGCATGGTTGCATGTAGAGGCCGGGTCAAGGTCAGGTGTCTTTCTTGATCGCTCCCATTTTTCAGACAGTCTCTGAACATGGAGTCAATGAGCATGGAGCTCATTGATCTCACTAGACTATCAGGGCAATGAGCTGCAGGATTTGCCGATCTCTGCTCTACTAGTGCATTGCTGTGCCCAGCGTTGACATGGCTGCTGGAGATCCAAATTCAGTGCAAAGGAAGTACTTACCAACTCAGTCATCTCAGCCCTACTCAAAAGAATTAAAATCAGGATCTCCACCTGTGCTCATAGCAACATCACCACATAACTAAGAAGTGAAACAACCAGAATTCAACAGATGATGAATGAGTAGACATACATAATTACACACACACACATACACACTTTTGTTTTAAGGAGGAGTAATATCATCATGCTAAAATGTATTTAACTATTGATGACATTGTGCTAAATGAAATAAACCAGTTGCCAAAAAAAATACAAATACTGTATTATTCTATGCACATGGAACACTTAAAATAGTCATATTCATAGCAGGTACTAGGGTTTGGTTTGTGTGTGGCAGGGAGTAGGTGGAGAAATGAGAGGTTACTTGATAAGATTTCATCTTTGAGTAGTGAAAAAAAACTTCTGGAGATCTGATTTATGATCATGTGAATAAGTTCAACGTTCTGAACTGTATATCCGAAAAATAAGCAATGCCCTTGGCTCAGTGGCAGGAGTGCTTTTGTACGCTAATGAGATGACAGAGGAATGAGGAAACCTACAGAATTTTAGAGCAGCTACAGATCGCCAGCAGCCTCAGGCACAGGTTTGAAGTTAGATCTTCTAGGCTTGCTCCACCTCTCAAGAGTGGAGCGTGGTTCCTTCTACTTAATCAGTGGTGCCTGTGTGATGAAACTTCCACTAAAGCTTGGAACACAGGCTGAGAACTTGTGAGCCAGTGGACACATCTGTACCTCAAAGTGGGGTCTCTGAAGAGGTGTTACATACTAGCTCCTGCCTTGCCGTCCGTGTGTCTTCGGCTCCATGCTTCCTGAGGTATGTCACTGTTCGTTTGAAAGCTGCAATGGCAAATGTGGCAAACTCCGGAGATCTTTGAGTACCAGCAGCAAATTATCTGACTTGGGGAAGGAAGAGAGAGGGTTAGGGTAACCTTCAAATACAGTCTGCACAGATAGATATTGGTAATGTTGACAGTGTCCTCACTGAATTGAATTATAAGAAATTCAATTGATAGCAGATAACTGTGGATTATTTATTGAACAAAAGACAGAACAGGTCACTGCAGCCATTGTCTGGAAGGTGGAATGACAAGGATGAATTGCAGAAGAGTCAGGAGGACAAGTCAGTAGCAACCTGGGGGGGATGGGTGAGATGTGAGGCTCGTTGGACTATGAATAGATAATGAAGGACATGGGTTCTCTGTTTATGGATTCAATGAGGCACCCAAGAGGCAGAAGAGTTGACATTTATCTAAGGGTTTGGAAATGTGGATCAACAATGCATTTTTCACTACTTAATGAAAAAAAAAAGTCATCTGGGCCACTTTCTTTCTTTGACCCAAACTGGCTTCTTTTCCCCTCTTGGAATCAATAAAAGGACCAAGTGCTGATTGAACAAGAGGGAAGTTTATCATTGGTCAAAGAATAGGAGAGCTAGGGTGACAGGCTCATAAATCAGCTTCTCAGCTTTTAGAGGTTGGGAAAGTCACAGAATGAGAGAAATGAGAGGAGATGGACTCTTTAGGGGAGGGATATTGCTGCACTTTTGGGAGTAGGTGGAGATTTTTCAGCTGTTTGAGAATCAGCTCTCTTAGCTTCTTTCATGGTCTCTTCCAGTAGTCATGGCAATTGTCAGCTCCCAAGTCTCTGAAGGTGTGTCCTTTAGTAGGCAATGGGACTATAATGATGCTGGAGGTCATCTAGAGGGTACTCTGGCAGTAGTTTTAGCTCTCATAACTAGTGCATAACCTTTGTCATAAAAGCACAGTCCTCAAAAATCAACAGGGTTGTGTCAGGGGAGAAATTCAGCTGGGTCACCTTGGCAGTGCACAGGTGACCAGCATTTTGGGAAAATAGACTTCCAACTTGCATGAGCAGGTCACATGTGACAAACCCACTCTGGCACTCCTGTCCTGTCTTTTCTGTGAGATTTTTCTCCATTGCATGAAGGAGTTTCTTGCATATACATTCTATTCTCTGCAGATAACCATTGAGCCTGGTTCCGGTCAGCCAAATAAGCAAATAGAACCTCAATGAACTGAGCTGGACCATTGGTTCTAGTGTTTGAAAATTTTATTTGCATATATAGATATACCTGGAACTAAACTGCTCCTGTCTCCAGTCCCTAGGACCTTTAGAATCTATTTCAGACATTTCTCTAGAGATCTGCAAACCCTGAAGGTATTATATTATATTATTTATTTATTTAGTGTTTTGGCTTCTTCTCTGGGGCTTGGCTTTGAGTTTAGTTTAACTCTGTAGTTGAGATCCAGCCTGAAGGCAAAGGAAGGTTTTGAATTGGAGCATGAGGAGAATTAATGTCCCTTGTGATATTACTATAATGTCTCAAAAGAGGCAGAGTCACTATCTCCGGGCAGAGCAAGGACACGGTCTCTGCTGCATGACAATTGTCAGCGAGGCTTAGAGGCTCAAGATACTCAGAGGTGGGCAACTCCTCAAAAATCACCAACTGAATTCACTTTTCCTCATCTATACCCCAAATTTTGACAGAAAACATTGTAAAGTTATGTAAGTACAAGTACCACCAGGTCCTATTTTTATTCGGATTTTCCTTGTTTCCACCATATGGATATACTGCATTCTAGCTGGATCACATAGAACTGGAAAGTCTTTGGATATGATTTCTTGCCGAGCAGCCATGTTGCTAGATTAAAATCTCTCTACAATATATAAACCATATTTTATACAGTTATATAAATGAAAAATTATAAAAATTATATAGATCATCCTCTATAACAACTTTGAAAGTTCCCTGGGTCTACTGTTGTATTTTCAACTGAAGATATATAATTCTTTTCAAGTTATTAACATACTGTGAAATACCTCACATTCCTCACGAGCCCACAAAGCTGTAACGCATCAACCATTCTGTCTTCCTGAGCCTTGATCACAATAGGTCTACAATTTCAATGACCACATAAATTTTACCGTTGGGTTACAGTGTAATGGCACCTAGATGCCATTAAGTCTTCACTGTCTTCATGCCCACCCAGAGCTGAGTCTATATTCTCACTCTGTTGAAGACTTTAGTGAAGTAACTACAATCATGGTTTACCTTATTGAGAGAAATTCTTACCTGCACTAAGCTAGTTTAGGGGGAAAACATTTATTAAGAGCTGTGAAATGGATGGCATAATCAATCAGAGTGGTTTATTGTTTCAACTTACTAGAGAATTGGATTCCAAGATATTTGGTCAAATGTCATTCTGGATGTTTCTGTGAAGCTCCTTTCCAAGATTAATGTTCAAACAAGTACACTGAATAAAGCAGATTGGCCTCTGTAATGTGTGTTAAAGTACCATCAGTTAAACCAAAAAAAGATTCCTTTGCCCCATAAGAATTCACGCTGCCAGATTGTCCTCTAACTGGGTCGCCAGCTCTCCCTGTTTAGACTTGGACTGGCCTTTGTCTCTTTTGTAATTACTCTCTGCAGCTCTAGGGACATGCCAAGCTTCTACAATCACATGAGATATTTCTTTAGAAAAAAAAAAAAAACCTTATCTGTTCCTTCTTCCCAAATGGTTTTCTTTTCCTGGTGACTCCTAACTAATAGTTTAGGCAGATCTTCCAATAACAGAAAATTAAACTTGAGTGCTAGGCGACAAAGGAAACGCTGCCCTTGCTGCAGCCACCATCTCTGCAACATTGGAAAGTGTATCAAGATGTGATTAGCGAGTCTGTGACTGCTGAACGCTTTCAGCAAGACAATGTGACCACAAAGGCAAATGAATGAGGTTGTTAAGCGATGCCAAACCTTAGGGTTGTCAGACATCACGAATGGCCAACACAACTACTTATAGTTACAAAACAGCATGAACATATGCTATCAAAAATGCCTCAACCAACATTTAGGGAAAATGGAAAGCTTCTGCCCCACTCAAAGCTTATTAGTTTCCTCATCGTCGACTATCATCCATTTATAGTACTTCTAAGTCATTTCCTGTGCAACTGTAGATGCTTGAGCAGATTATATACACTGTTCTCCTAGATGGTGGCGGTCAGGGTGACCTGCAGGGGTGGGTGGGAGTGACCTTGATTTTGATGTTGACCTTGATCCCTCCCTCTGTCTTGGTCTACTGGTATATCTTCATTTCTCAAAGACATGGAAGACTGTTGATACGGCTTATAGAGGTTAGCCTTGCAGCACAGAGAACAGGATGAGAGTGGGCCTAAGGAGGTCAGAGAAAGATATCCATCAGAGAGATATTGGGAGGTAAGAATGAAAACTTGTCAGTGATTGTGTTGTTCTTATGGTCAATTGCTCTTGTATGTTGCAGGAGCACGCATGGAGCAAATGTGTCCACATCATTACCTTACTGCTGCTCACCACCAGGACAGGAAAAGACCCTGCAGGTATACTGTCCTCCTGCCCTTGCCCAGTGCTGAACATCTTTTCATTGTTAGCTGTCTGCTCACGAGGCCATCCCTCTGCCTCAAGCTCATTTACTTTCCCGGGTATATGGGAAGGCCCAACTTCATTGTGGTAGGGTTTTGCTGGTCTCTCGTTATTCTTTGCCCTTATCAGTGAGGGAAATCAAACTCACATTTGCTTTCCTGGCTCAGACTGCAGAAATAAACAGACAGCAGAAGTATCTGTATGACCCACAGGTATGGGTCAAACACAGGCATATTTGGGAATCTAATGTTTGTAAACCCCCACCAGACCTTTTGGTATGATTTGTATGAGTGTTCACCAACGGTACACATCTAAAAGATTTGCTCCCCACTCTTGAGGAGTGGGACCTCTCCTCAGTTCCTGGAGTGGGGTGCCTGCACTTTGTTCAAGTACATGTTCCAGCTCTGGTATAGTGCTCTCTCCCGATGCTCCTTCTGATCGTGGACTAGACTCTGCAGAATCGCAGGCAACACAAGCTATTTCTCCTCATAAATTAGGTGTCTTAGGTATTTCACTGTAGAAATGTGAACGTGATGCACATTTCATGCTTTACTTGGCTGACCTCGTGCGTTTGTGTCTATGTGGACAAGTGAGCTTGACTTCCTATTCTTTCTCATTTGTTAGTAATGTTTTGAGGAGAAGCATCAGTGAAAGCTCTTTACTCTCCCAGACTCGCTAAGACATCTTCATTAAGTGACCCCGAAAGCTGGAGATTCTTGTAATCTTCTGCTTGTCTGGGATGGTACACACTTAGCCATGAATATTTGCACCTCGTAGTCATTGTGCAAAAAGTTCTGTGTCATACCCTCAAAGAGGGCCAACATGGTGAGATAAGGCTCTAAGGTGATAACCATAGCCTTGGTATTTTCAGCAGCTCTCTCTCAAATACCTGGAAAATGATTGATTTCTGCTGCATCCTAAATAAACAGCACTGGACATTGTTGAGAGGCAGGCTAACTCAAGGCTTTTCAGAGACCCAGATGAAACGACAATAAGAATCTAGATCTGTGTCCTTGCCCAGGGGTAGACTTCAAAAGGTCCAGTCTGAAGCTGGGGCCAGAGCCTCAGAGGAGTTAAAGCTTTTGTTGCTGGGAACTTGGCTTTTCCCCATGAAGAGATGGGTCACAGTCCGAAGGCTGCTGTGTGCTTGGTCTGTGAGTCCCTTGAGATATCTTGTGTTCCTTTGTACAACAACATTGATCAATTAGTTACTTGATGACTTCATACCATTGTATGATAGTTTTTCTTTTCTTTTTTTGGGGGGGGGCACTGTTCCATTTTTCTTTTTGGGAAAGCTGTATATAAGATGTTGTTTTCTAATAAACATGTTTGCATGAGCCACTGACTGTGTGAGACTTCCTGATGACAACTTTTTAATCTTTTTATCTTTTCATCCCTGGTCATCCCTTTCAGAACTCTGCCACTGACCTCTGGTGCAGTTCAGGGCATGGTCACTGCTGTTGAGCTAGCTCCTGTACTTATAAAAAGCTATTTCACGGGGCCATCGCACCCGTGAGCTCCCAGCAGCTGTGGCTGTGTGGACAAGGTAGAGACAGGCGATGTTGCAGCCTGGATTGGAGAAGTGTGCATAAAGCCACTCCACTGAGAGTTATCAGCAACTGATGTCTGCTTAGGAAGGAAAAGTACGTTTTCTTTGGGAGTTTGGCCCCTGCTATATTGCACTAATTAGACTTAATGGATTATAAAAAATAATTAAAACAGCATGAAGTTGGGAGGAAATATGGGAGGGACAGTCCAAGAAAAGTGTGGTGGGGAGAAGAGGGTTGGATATGATCAAAATATATTGTAAACATGTATGAAAACAAACAAACAAACAAGACATTTTTCAAGACCAAGAGAGTAAGTAACTTGGTACCAGATCTCACAATCTGCTGATGATTACCACTAAATCACCACCAAGAACTGTCAGAGTAGGATTCCAGTTCTGAGGAGGTAATAGCAAGAACTGACAAGTGGGATTGTGTGAAATTACAAAGCTTCTGCCCAGCAAAATAAACAATAATCAGGTGATGAGGCATTACACACAACAAAGATGCTGCATATTTATCTGACAGAGAATTGATATGCAGGATACATAAAGGATTCAAAAACTAAACATCCACAGAAGAAGAAAGCTAATCAATATATGAACAAACAAACTGACTTGATAATTTGTAAAAGAAAAAGTACAAATTGTCAATAAACATGTAAAATATTGTTCAATATCCTTTCCACCAGGGAAATAAGAATTAAAACTATATTGAGATTCCATCTCAAAATGGCTTAAAGTCAAGAAAACCCAAAACAAAAAATTTAGTGAGGATGTATGGGGAAACAAATCCTTATATTGTCGAGGAGAATGCAAATTAATGCAGCCAGCATAAAAATGAGTGTGGAGATTCATCAAAAACCTGAAATTAGAATTACCATATGGTCCAGCCATATTCCTGGGTAGTAGAGACACCTACACTGCAATGCTCATTTGGCTCTTCACAGTCACCTGCTTATATACTCAGCCTAGATGGGTGGAGAAAATGCAGACCTTTATTCCACTGTAGAGAAGAATGGGTTTCTGTCACGGTAGGAAAACGATGGAGGTGCAGCTTAGTCTTTGAAAGAAGCCAGACTCAGGAAAGACAAGTGCCACGTGAACTCTTCTTATAACTGGAGTCTAGGTTGAAAAAAGAGACAGAAGTAAAAGGGAAGCTGGGAGGGGGAACAATAGTGGGGAGTAGATATGGTCAAAGTACATTATATGCATATATGAAAATGTCACAATGAGCCGGGTGCAGCGGTGCATGCCTGTGATCCAAGCACTCTGGGTGGCAAAGGCAGGCAGATATCTGTAAGATCGAGGCCAGCCTGGTCTACAAAGCAAGTCCAGGACAGCCAGGACTACACAGAGAAACCCTGTCTCAAAAAAAACCAGAAAAAAAATGTCACAATGAAATACAAATTTTGTTCAATATATGTTAATAAAAAATGTAAAAAGAGAAAAGTGTGATGGGTAAACTTTCTCTGTGTATGTGTGTGTTCACATGCATGCACCTGTGTGTGCAGGTATGTCTACATGTGTGTGTTTGTGCTTGTGTGTTAGTGAAGGCCAGAGAACAACTTCAGCTGTCATTCTTCCTTGGGTCCTTCTCTTCTTCTCTTTCTCTCCTTTTTTTTTCTTAAAATTTTTATCGATTCTTTGTGAATTTTGCATCATGCACCCCAATCCTTATCATCTTCCTGTCCCTTCATATCCCTCTACCCTTGCAACATCCTTACCCCCAGAAGAAAAAAACACCAACCAACCAAAAACAAACACACACACACACACATACACACACACACACACACACACACACACCTCTTTGTGGAAGCTGTGGTGTGTTGACACATCTTCACTTGTGAATGTTCACTGCAATGACTCCTTGGTCTGGTTGGAGGCCTCTGCCTCCTGCTACACTGTCTACACTGGATTCTCCCAGGACTCCTCTCAGATATCTTCCTGTTGCCCTGGGTCATGGAGCTTTGGGTCTGCAGGACATGCCCACTTTATGCACAGATGTTGTGGTGGGCCCACTCAGAGCCCTAGATGGGCAGCCCGCCAAGCTGTCCTGTACCCATACTGCTGGGACCAGCTCTCCAGTACTGCCCTGCTAGCTCACCCAAGGGGCAGGGCCATCTCTCCAGCTCTCATAGACTATCGCTATTGCCCTTGGCTGTCTGCTGTTACTACATGGTAAGACCCCATATCACACACTGGCTATAGGGAACTCTTAAACCAATTAGGAAAGTCACTCCCTCCTGGATAGCTTTCATAGTACAAGAAGGGGCTATGAAATGCATCAATAGTCTTTCTCAACTTTGGACCCTGCATGTTGCAATACTAACCTACCAGGCAAGATATACCTACTGGTATAATGGTGGCATGACTGTTATGGGGGTAACTACCATTTTCTAATTGTGTTTGCAGCCTGAGACACAGGAGGAGAGCTGAGGCCTGTGTAATCCTGGTCAAAAGCCCATGGCTGGGAGGTCATAGGCCTGGGATAGAACCTGGCTGTTGTTATTTTGCTAAGTGGTCGATGTTTACAATCGCACAGCTGAACAGCCTTTTTTTTTTTTTTCTGCAGAGATTGAATGTTTAAGCCCTAAATGGGGGATCTGTATAACTCTCATCCACCACTCTGAGCTCAGGGAAAGCTTATAAGAGCTGGAGAGTTGGCAGGAGTGCTGTGAAATGCTGTCCTTTAGACATGGCAGGGATATTGTACCCAGGTACTCACCTGCATAAGACCAGCACAAGAACAAGCCAGCAAAATTATCTCATAGATGATCTCCAGGCCTCACCCTCTCCTGTAGACCTACTGGCAGTTGATATTTTCTGAGGGAAGGGAGATTCATTCTTTTTTAAAAAAGATTCATTTATTACTTTTCTGTGTATGTGCCTTCCTGAGTTTAGGTGCGCTATGTTTGTTCAGGTGCCTGTGTATCAGGGGACATCGGGCCCTGGAATTGGAATAACAGGTGGCAAGCTGCCTGATGTCAGTGCTGAGAACTGAGGCGGGGCCTCTGCAAGTGTAGTCGGTGCTCTTAACTGCTGAGCTCTAGCCATGGAAAATCATTCTTTAGGAGGATGTGGCGCTAGCAGACTTCCCATTCTCCAGTGCATGGCTCCGTACCCATATATATATTCTGTCAGCACCAACTCCACTTGGTGGAAGATGTGTATGTATGAGTATATGCCACAGAGGTGGGAGGGTACATGTTGGAGGTGACATGCAGAGAGCTGGAGAGAAATGACAGGCAGATATGACTGAATTTCATTGTATACATGTATGAAATCCTCAAGAATTAAAAAAAAAACAACTATTCTTTGATCCACCTCTAAAGAAAAGAATTAACTAAGAAAGATTATTTATTTATTTATTTACTTATTTACTTATTTATTTATTTATTTTGAGACAGGGTTTCTCTATGTAGCCTTGGCTGTCCTGGACTCACTTTGTAGACCAGGCTGGCCTCGAACTCACAGAGACCTGCCTGCCTCTGCCTCCCAAAGAGCTAGGATTATATAGGCATGTGCCACCATGCCTGGCACTAAGATTTTTAAGACAGGCCTTTTTAAAATTTGGCCATTGTGACCTGGGAGTTTGTGTGGGATTCCTTTCAGGTGCAAAATGGTAGTGGTTAGCTTTCACCAGCATCACCTCCCAGTGAGTGTAGGCGATCTACAACATGAAATGTTAACTGTCAGCTTCACACAGCCTAGACTCACATGTAAAAGGAATCTCAACTGAGGCTTTCCCCAGATCAGATTGGCCAGTGAAAATGTCTGTGAGGGGTTGTCTTGACAGTTAGTTGATGTAAGAGGGCCCACTGTGGGTGGCACCATTCCTTGGGTAGGTGGTCCTAGGCTGTATGAACCAAAAAGTGAGTCAGTGAGCAGCTTTCCTCCATGTTTCCTGCTTCAAGTTCCCATCCTGACCTTTCTGAATTATGGGCTATAACCTATAAGCACTGTCCTCCCTAAGTTGCTTTGGTCAGAGCGTTTTATGACAGCAACAGAATGAAACTAAAATGCAGGGTAAGCAATGGGCCTGGTCACTAAAGATTCAGCTCCATTCCTACACCATCAGTGATAGTTGGAGTCTACTGAAAACAGACCTTTTGTAAAACTGGTATAGCACTTCTCAGTGATTCTGTCCTTGAAAGTCAGTTCAATTAGACTCAAATGGATCCTTATCTTCGGTGCATAGAGCTTCTAAGTGTGTGTGGGAGCTCCTGCTTCTCAGGACTGGTTCATGGCTGTGGGGTGACTTAGAGGGAGGCAAGCTGTTAGCTAGCTTCTGTGGCTTCCCCCTTACTCTCACAGAGCATGGGGAGGATGAGGCCAGCCCCCTCAGGGCTCTCTACTTCTCTCAATGACAGCTCTTCCTGTCTTTCCTTTCCGCCCCTGGGCTTCTGCTAGGACCAGCTTCGCAGCTCTGTTCTGACCTTCCACTATGGCTCAGGTTAATAGCCACAGGGGTCTCCTGAGAGCTCTCAGAAGGGACTCAAATTCAGAACAAGAAAGAGACTCTCCACCAAGGCTCTCCCACTGGAAATGTGATCATCAGTAGCTCCAACTCAATTACTGGTTAGTACTGACTTAATACTGTATTTCCCAAAGTCTCTTCTCTGACGTGGTTTTATTTCTCCCTGAAATAGCCTTGGGGCATTTTGCATTCATTTCTTCACTTCTCTGTTTTTCATTATATTTCACAATAATAAGGTAAAATAATACATATACAACTTGAGCAGAATGGTAGCTCTTATCCTTTTTTTTTTTTTTAGCAGTTGGGCACAGAGATTATGAGACTTGACTGTACATAACTACTATGTAGAGTTCAAGTTTTTACTGTGCAAAGAACCCAGCAGAGAGATGAGTGGGAATAATATAGCTTGGGTTATGTGCACCTTCCTTCCTCCAGCTGCATCTGCTTGGAGGAAGGGATCTCCTTTCCTGATTCACCTAAGGAGTCTTTAGGACTAGGAACAGCCGCTGCTTGCTGGGGCTGAGAGAAGGTTCAATAGCATCTCTTGGCACAGAGCCTTTTCTCCAGATTCTGGAAGTGGCCAGCATGCTCATTTCCCTGCCTTCTGCCTCTATCCACCTTTAGTTTCCTGTACCTGGGCTTTCCTTGCCTGTACTCCCCTCCCTTGTAAATCCAGCAGTGCCAGGGAAAATGAAAAACTGAGACAAAGGGAGGTCAGATGAAAACAAAAGCTTTCTCCAGCAGACAGCAAATAGAGAAAATGCCCTGTGAAGTCATTGCTTGTGCCTGTAGGGACCATGGCCCCTACATGGCCCCCAGTGCCTGTCACATGCCAGTGGCAGTCCATTGGTCTTTCATACACCATTTGGTCATCTCTTCTTGGGTTTCTCTGCCGTCATTATTATTATTATTTGTTGTTGTTTGTTCTGCTGTGGCCAAGCTTCTGACCTGCCTACAATTCCCTTCAGTCTCTGTGTGCTTTCCCTCCCTTACCCTCTCGTTTCCTGTGCCTGGACAGATAGCAGTGGGTGGGAGGAAAGGTGAGAGGGGCGAGGGTCAAGGGTGGCTTTCCTGCAGCCCTGTCAGCTCTGAACACGAACAGGAAGCTCCGGGCTCCCCGATGCAGCAGCATCGGAGCCAGTGAAGAGAAAGGCAGGGCTCCCACTCTCATCAGATTCCACGTCACCAGGCAGCACTGGCCCCAGGGGGCATCGCTCATTTCTGAAGTCCAGAATCCATGCCTATAGCGTCACACCCACACTCTTCAGGGAGTTTTCTCTCTGCTAGCATCTGGCATCTGTAAGAAATGGGTTCCTCTGGAAGAAAAAACTAAAGGGGACGCTGCCTTCTCCCTGTCACCACCTAATTTCTGAGGTCAAGATAGATCATGAATGAAGGAGAGTATCAGAGTGGAGGCCACACAAACAGGAGATGACTGGACGCCGATTCCAGTGGGTCCTGGGCTTGAGGCTGCTTTTGCTAAGAAGTAGTGACTTCTTACGTGGGACCACAAAGCAGCTAAAAGCAAGACGAAAGCCAGACAGCTGCATTTTGTTTTCCTGGTGGTCTTAGTTGGGGTTTCTATTGCTCTGATAAACTACCATGACAAAAACATAACCGTAAGAGGAAAGGGTTTATTTGATCTTACAGCTTGTAGTCCATCAGGAAGACCAGTCAGGGCAGGAACCCAAGGCAGGAACTAATGAAGAGACCATGGAGGAATGCTGCTCATTGGCTTGCTCTTCATTGCTTGCTCCGCCCGCTTTCTTAGAGCACCAGGACCACCTGGGGCAGCACCCTCCACAGTAACCTGGACCCTCTCACATCAATCATTAACCAAGAAAATGCCCCACAGGCATGCCTTCAAGCCAGTCTGGTTGGAGCATTTTCTCAGTTACCTCTTCCCAGGTAACTGTGGATGAGCAACTCCTTACAGATAAATAAGACTGCACCCCCAACCAGAACAGATTCTCCCCCAAAGCAATGAGGGCTTCTCCAGCCACCTTGCAGAAGCAGACCTGAGCTAGCAATCAACTGGACCACCTCTTGACCAATGCTGCTTAGTGCTCTCTGTCAAGTTCTCTGTGGAACAGACAGTTTCCTAGCTGTCAGCCTAGAACAATGACTTAGTCCTTTCATGCCTCCTGGACCATCTCTCCCTGCACACATGAAGCCTGCAACAAGCAGGGCACACTTCCTTAGGGCTCTCAGGCTGCAAATGGCATCTGTTCTCTCCAGTCTTTCAACTTTCTGTAGATAGACCCCCCCTTCCCTTAGTTCTTGGCAGCTCCAGGTTTCTCAGCTTTATCCATTCAAAGAGCTTCCTGTTCCTGTAACTCGTCACCTCTAGAAAGTGTTCTCTGACAGCACAATGATCTCCACAGCGCAATGCCAGTTCCAGAGACCCAGCTCCTCTTCTCACTCCTGGCATGTTGTGAAGACGCCTTCTCATGGGATGGGACACCTGGAGCCTGAGGACCACCATCACTGAGTTGGGGAAAGAAGGCGGCTCCCAGGTCCCTTCCTAAGGACTGTTCTACAACCCCAATGCAAATGATTAGGCTGTTAGAGCCCAAGCGTTCCAAGTGACCCTGGACAACCACCAGCCTGCACTGAAATGTGCATAGTTTTGAAATTACATGACCATTACAAGCCATGTGAATAAAGCAAAAAGGAAAGCAAGACTTCACAGGTGTGCCCAGCCTCATCCTCTACTTCCCCCTCCCCAGACTCTGAGAAAGCAAGATCACATGTCCAGTACGCAAGTGGGCTGTTAACAAGTCAACCATAGAATAATGGAGGAGGTGATTTTCATGAGGAAGAGGTTCTCTGGCCACCTCTCCCTGTTTGTACCGCCTCCCATCCCTCCTGGTGTTTGCTGGGCAGCCTGCTTGCTCACAGCATCATGCTCTCTTCTTGGTATCCTGGTGCTTCAGTCAGGCTCCCACTGGCCTGGAGATTTTGAGGCTCAAAGCTGTCTGTCTTTTTTTTCAGGTCTCATTAAAGATTCAAAAGCTCAATAACTTATTTTTAAGGGCATAAATTCAGAGATGGAGGGATGCTGTCAGCCAAAGTCAAATCTTCCTCACTCCATGAGTGCTCCCCTTGGACATTTGTTAGGGCTTTTGCTACACTTATACTGTTTACACACAAGTTAAACATTTTCAGGTGTGTTGGGGTTCTGTTCTTCTGGAGCTGTTAACTTGGATTGGGGTCTTTGGTGTGTAATAGGGCCATATTAAGTCTTTTTAATAAAAAATGGGAGAAAAATTTCATTGAAGAGAGATTAAATTTTTTTTTCAGTGAAGGAACTTAGAATTCTGAACATTTCCATATGATATTCAGCTGCAGCATATCTGGATATAAATAATACAGTGAAATTTTCATGTCGTTAAGCATCACAGGAGTCCAACAATTTCTGCAAGGATTTGCATTTAATTCTGTTTTTTTTTTTAATGTGTTAACTAAAAATAAAGTAATTTCAGGCATATGGAGTAAGGCATAAGACAGTAAGAAAATTTGCAATGGGAAATGTTTCATTTAATTCAGTGCCTGTGTCTTGAAAACCCTTTGAGATTAATTTAAAGGAAAAGGTCACTCAGGGTGCAGAAGGGAGAAGGCTTGCTGGGACTTTGGTTCGGTTTTCATATACATCTCATTCTGCTTGTGTGGGATCATCGTAGGTTCAGATCTCCTTTCCTTTAGACCATGTTGGAGAAGCACTCCTGCAGCTAGAGATACCAGAGTTGTGGAGACGGAAAGGGGAAGGGAAGGCGCAGACAGAGGGCAGGGGGACATGCACCCTTTGCTCCACATTTTCCCATCAGTCACTAGGGCTGCCTCTCTCTTTTGGATGGGGCACCTAAGCAGGCATCTAATTCAAGTCAAGGTATCTAAGTCTCTTAAGATTGTTTTGGTTAGCTTAGCTAACAGCAGTGTTAGCTTAAACAATGAAAGCATGTTTCTTCCAGCTCTGGAGACTGCAAAGTTGGTCCAAGTGCTGGAAGGTTCACTATCTGTAGTTTTCCAGCTCAAAGATGGAGATTCTTTAGTGTTTCCTCAAGTGAAGGAAAGGGATGCTAGCACTTTGACATCACCTTTAAAAGGGCACTACACTGGCTGTAAATGGGTATGGTGTGCACACCTAAAATCCCAACGCTTGGGATGAAGGGCAGAAGGATCAGGAGTTCAGGCTACCTTCAGTGGCATAGCGATGGCATAGCGAGTCCAACCTGGGCTATATGAGACTCTCTGAAAGGAGAGCAAAAGGCACTGATCTGAACCTTGCTTAGTCACCTCCCTGAGGCTCCTCTTTCTAATTCCATCACATGGGAGCACAGACACAGCAGAACGCCTCAGTTCTTTTGAGGACAGGCTCAAGAGCAGGGTTCTGGGTCCTATGACAACTCCCTTCTACACTTTAAGCAGCAGCTATTTTTATTCTCATTTAACAGACGAGGGAATGGAGGCTTAGGCACTTTAGTCAAGTTGCAATTAGCTAGCAAACAGAGCTGGGACCCAAGCCCATAACACTGAACCCGGTGATCTTCAGACATATTTGTTTATTTATTACAGGAGCGTGTGTGTGTGTGTGTGTGTGTGTGTGTGTGTGTGTGTGAGAGAGAGCACAGTGTGCTATGCCGTACATGCGGAGGTCAGAGAGCCAACTGGAGGAGGTGGTTCTCTCCATGCACTGGCTGAACACCAGAGACTGGGTGAGCTTGGCAGGCCTGGCCAGCCTTTACCTGCTAAAGTGTCTCACCATACCAAGCTGGCCATTTTTAAGGGAGGTTTGGCTAGACCTTGAAAGACAGAACGGTATCTTTCTTGATGAGGGTATAAAAGGGATTTGGCACAGATTTAAAGCCTAGAAGTGTGAAAGAGAGCTTTTTGTGTTCACACGGGGAATGTAGTTAAGGACACCAACCTTTACTTTTTTTGTAAATTAAATTAACAGAAGAGAGGTAAAGGAGCCAGACTCCAAAGAATCCATCAGCCATACTCTCAGGACCTAAGGGCAGAAAGATTTTAAGCACTCTAACCCCAAACCTTAGTCCTGCACATGCCCAGCCTAGTATGGCTACCCTCCATCTCTCCACCTGGCAGGTCTTAACTCATTTTTTCCCTTTAAGACAGCATTATATGCATTCCAGAGAAGTCTCAAACTCTATAGGTAGCCAATGATGACCTTGAACTTCTGATCCTCCTGCTTCCATATTCCAAGTGCTGAAATTATTGGTGTGTGCCTCCATGCCTGATTATGCAGTTCTGGGGATGGATTCCACGGCTCTGTGCATGCTAGGCAAGCAGTCTGCTAACGGAATTCTATCCCTGCCCTTCAGCTCACTTTTCAGAAACAAGCCCAAACATGGCTTCCAGAAGGAAGTTTCCATTAATGATTTTCAAACAGAGATTAGCCATTCTTTTCCTTGGATACTCAAAAAAGTTGTGGTCTAGTCTGCTAAAGGGACAGGACTAGAAAAGATCATATTGAGAGAGGTAACCCAGACCTCGAAAGATAAGCGTTACATGTTCTCACTCATTAGAGATTCCTAATTTAAAATCTTCAGATGTGAGTATATATCCTGGAGTAACCTCAAACACCAGGAAAGTAAAAAGGGACCATTGCCAGAATGGAGTAGAGAGGAGCCTAACAGGGTCCAGGTTTCCAGCTGGGGAGATGAGAAAATGGAGGCTCTATAGAGAGGAGAGAAAGATAAATACAGAAGAAAGAAGGAGGAAGTTAGCTTTAGGAACATAATCTGATGGTTAGGAAGGGAGAGAGAAGAGTAGAGGGTAAAAGCTATTGGTGCCATGTTTGTCATGCTTGGGCCTGCTAGAGAGCCCTTCAAGATACTCTCAACAAGAGGGAGATCATGCCAGGTACTGAGAACCTACCCTATTACCCAGGGCTAGTGAAGTCATGGATCTTGGAGGAGAACCTACAACTGCCATTTTACTAAACCAGCAAATCCCTAACTACACTCTAAATATTTATTCTTATACCAACAGGTAAGTGTAGTTCTCATCCCTCATCAATGAAACTTCTTTCTGCAACAGAGACCATTGCACAAAACCACAACCAATCAAAATGCAGAGTTGTAGAGCTCAATCCCAGTGATTTCATCTCCAAAACAGCTCTGAACCTCAGACTCAGAAAACATTGCAGATGAGGAGGCTGAAAGATTGTAAGAGCCAGAGGATCAGGGAGTTTGATGTGAGATTGTGTCTCCTAGTAATGCCATAAAGTCTCATCAGTATGGCTGCCCAAACATGAGCTGAACAAGGGCAATAACGGACATGCTGAAGTAGGCTGGGATATCTTGAGGCCTCAACCCTAAACAAAGAACTATAGTCAACTAAGGAATGTTGAGAGTAAACAGGAGAAATAGTCTTCTCCAGAGAAGGGAAAAATAATATGATTATAATCTCAAAAAGAAAAGAAAAACCTGGGGTAGGAATGGGGGAGCTGTGTCCATGACATTTGTCTTTGATCTTGCCATATTATTTTGAGATGTGTTCTCACTATTTAATCTCAGAGGCTGGGAATTCTTCAGAAGAGCTGGTGTTCCATTTATCTTTGCAAATTCCAGGCTAAGTACATGTCAGGAACCCCTGAGCACTATCACATGGACGAATAAGGTGAGGCAAAGATCAAAGGTGTTCTAAAGCAGAAGGCCTTTTCCTCCTCAATAGAAAACTGAGACATTGTAGACAGAAATGTAGGGGATTCAAGATGGACAACAGGTGAAACCAGGGACCAGAGGTGACTGGTTGAAGAGAAGAGAATCCAGAGGCAAAAGGAACTTCACGTACCCAAGGGCTTTCTGAGAAGCTCAGCTTCCAGGTTAGACCACCACTGGCCTTCAGTGATGTGTGTTGTGGTTTGTAGCCCAGACCTACTGTAAGACTGAGGTATGCATTCTTCCAGTGGTAGAGAATGTGGCTACCCATGGCTACCACTGAGGGATTTCTCTCAATCCAAGGGAGCCACTTTATTTAAGTCCACACCTCTTCCCAAGGAAAATCCCTATTCAGTGATTTGCCAACAAGGGAAAAAATAAGTCTGGCTCCATTGTCTCTTAGTTGGACAGCTAATGCCCTGTCCTATATCCAGAGCATCACATGGATCAACTGGGCAGCATTAGATTTCTTCCAAAGGACTTATGCTGAAGACCAGCTGCCTTTCAACCATCTGGAAACAGCAGGCGAGAGCCCTCTCCTGAGCTCCTAGCCTGCTAGAGTCCAGCAGCATGCTCCATCCTAGGCCACCAGAGTCCAGTCTATCCAGCATAATCCAGAATTCTTCTTTGGGACTGTGTCTCTCCCTGGGCCATATTTCAAACCCCATCCCCAGTGATCAACACCCACTTGGGAACAGCAGAGTGCTCCAGGCCCAATCTTCAGGGTGTGCTTCATTTCTGGATCACATCTCCACTTTCATTCTTGGAGACTGGCAACCAGGGGAAACAACAGCCATCAGAAAGCAGCAGCGACCATCAGGGAGCAGCAGAAACCAACAGCGTCTGCTGTGCCCCATTTCCTGTTCCCCCTCTCCACCTGTAACCCCAGAGACCAGCAGCTATTAGAGAACTATTAGAGTTCTCCCTTTATCCCCAGAGGCCTGCTACCACCCAGGAAATCCAGAGGACTGCTACCATCTGGGACCACCAGGTTTGATAGCAGGAGGGACATCTAAATGGCTAGAGGTCAGCCTAAGAACGCAAGCAACAAACAAAGCTTAAAAAGCTTTGTTAGGCGCAGGGCCATATAGCATCACCAGAACTCAGTTATTCTACTTCAGCAGGCCCTGGAGTCCCTAATACACCTGACATGCAAGAAAGCAATCTTAAAGATGATGTTATAAAAATGATAGAGGCCTTGAAAGAGGAAACAAAATCCCTCAAAGAAATACAGGAAAATACAATCAAATAGGTGAAGGAATTGAATAAATCCCTTAGAAAGTACAGGAAAATACAGTGAAACAGGAAAAGGAAATGAATAAAACTGTTCAAGACCTGAAAATAGAAATAGAAGCAATAAAGAAAATGCAGTCTAAGGCAATGCTGGAGATGGAAAACGTAGGGAAGAAAACAGAAACCACAGACATAAGCGTCACCAACAGAATTCCAGCCAGGGAAGAGAGAATCCTAAGTGTAGAAGATACGATTGAAGAAATCAATTCATCAGTCAAAGAAAATATTAAATCTAAAATGTTCCTGACACAAAACATCCAAGAAATCTGGGACACTATACAAAGACTAAATCTAAGAATAATTGGAGTAGAAGAAAAAGACTCTCAGCTCCAAGGCCCAGAAAACATTTACAACAAAATCACAGAAGAAAACTTTTCCTACCTAAAGAAAGAAATGCCTAAAAACATACAAGACGCTTACAACACACCAAATAGATTGGACCAGAAAAGAAAATCTTCCCATCACATAATAATCAAAATACTAAATGCACAGAACAAAGAAAGAAAAGTAAAAGCTGCAAAGGATACAAGTTAACAAACTGTAACTAATATTAAAAAATAAAAAAATGGGAAAAAATAAAATTAATAATAATAAAAAAAAGCTGCAAAGGAAAAAGGCCAAGTCACATATAAAGGCAGACCTATCAGAATTGCACCTGACTTCTCAACAGACTCCAAAAGCAAGAAAGGCCTTGCCACATATCTTTTTTTTTTTTTTTAACATATGAAGCTGTTTAATTAGGTCGTTAGCAATTTAGAACACCAGTTTGTGAGGATACATGCCGTTTGTCAGAGAAAACTGAGATCGAAGGTAGCCCTGCGCTGAGAAACAGCTTTGATCTTTAGCAAAATCTGTCTTGAGTCCACAGTTTTCTGATCAGTCTTGCGCTGGTCTGTAATCTCGTATTTCTCCTTCTCCGTGTCAAAGATCTTGCCCTCCTGGTGCCTGGGCTTTCTTAGCTGCTTCTTCTTGAAGTAAGCGTCAGTCAGGTGTTTGGGGATTTTAACTTTGCTGACATCAACTTTTGTAGAGGTGGCAATGACAAATTTCTGGTGTGTTCTGTGCAGAGGAACTCTGAGAGCAAGAGGTCCAGTCCCAAGTAGCAAGCCACTGCCCAGCTGTTTCAGGAAAACCTCTCTCTTGCCCAGTGGTGCCGGGTGAGGATGATCAGGACAGTCCCAGGAGGGATGCTGGCATGTAGCTTTCGCACATGCTGACTGAAGGGCTTTTTGCCATGGCTCAGCAGCTTGCAAGCCCGTCTTCAGTAGGGTAATACCTGGGCATTTTTCGAAGCTTCACCACCCAGGTACTACCATTCTTGTCACCACCCACTGGTTTTGTCACAGTAGCAAGGACCTTCTCCTTTTTCTTCTCTTTTTCAACCTTGGGCTTTGGGGCTGAGTATTTCCTCTTGCACAATGCCTTTCTGGAATACATGGAAGACTGGGAGGGAGGACCTGCCAATTCCTCTAACCAGGGGGTTTTGGCTGCAATGGAGCTTCCCCTTCTTGTGCTTTTTAACCTTAGGGTCACCCTGTTTGGCTGCGCCAGCGGCCGGGCGCCAGTAGCAGCGTCACCGCCAGCCTCCTTGGCTGCAGCTTTCTTCTCCTTTGTGTCAGGTTTCTCCGCTTTTTCACCCGCCATCTTGCAAGATGGGAAAGAGGATTAAGGTCCCCCCTTGCCAGATATCTTACAGACACTAAGAGATTACAAATGTCAGCCCTGACTGCTATGCCCAGCAAAACTTTTAATCACCATAGAGGGAGAAAACAAGATATTCCAAGAAAAAAAAAATCAGATAATTTCTAGCCACAAATCCAGCCCTACAGAAGATACTAGAAGAAAAACTCCAACTCAAGGAGGCTAACTACACCCAGAAAAACACAGGAAATAAATAATCCCATAGCAGCAAAACCAAAGGAGGGAAGAACACACACACTTACCACCATCAACAGCAAAATAACACAAAGTAACAATCATTGGTCATTATTATCATTCAACATCAATGGACTCAATTCCTCCCCCCAAACAGAGGCTAACAGAATGGATGCGAAAACAGGACCCATCAATCTACCGCATACAAAAAACACACCTCAACAATATAGAGAGGCATTGTCTCAGAGTAAAGGGCTGGAAAGAGATTTTCCAACCATATGAACCAAAAAAGTAAGCTGGAGTAGCCATTCTAATATCTAATAAAATAGACTTTCAACCAAAATTAATCAAAAGACATGGGAAAGGACACTTCATACTCATCAAGGGAAAGATTTACCAAGATGACCTCTCAATTCTGAATATATATGCCCCAAATGCAAGAGTACCCATATTTATAAAAGAAACACTACTAACTTAAACCACACCTTGAACTCCACACATTAATAGTGGGAGACTTAAACATCCCACTCTCACCGATGGACAGATGACCAAGAAAGAAACTAAACAGAGAAATAATGAAACTAACAGACATCATGAGTCAAATGGATCTAACAGATATCTACAGAACATTTCACCCAAACACAAAAGAATATACATTTTTCTCAGCACCTCATGGAACATTCTCCAAAATTGACCATATATTTATACATAAAGCAAGCCTCAACAGATACAAGAAAATCAAAATAATCCCTTGTATCTTATCAAAACACCATGGGTTGAAGCTAGATTTAACCACAATAAAAACAAGAGGAAACCTATAACTTATAGAAACGGAACAACTCTCTACTGAATGACAACTGGGTCAGGGAAGAAATAAAGAAATTAAAGTCTTTATAGAATTCAATGAAAATGAAGGCACAACATACCCAAACTTATGGTACACAATGAAAGCAGTACTAGGGAGAAAGTTAATAGCAATAAGTGCCTTCATAAAGAGATTAGAGACATCTCATACCTTAGAAACACATCTAATATCACTACAACAAAAAGAAGTGAACACACCCACAAGGAGTAGATGGCAGGAAATAATCAACCTCAGGACAGAAATCAATCACACAGAAACAAAGAGAACAATAAAAAAGAATCAATGAAACCAAGAGCTGGTTCTTTGAGAAAGTCAACAAGATAGACAAACCCATAGCCAAACTAACTAAAAAGCAGAGAGACAGTATCCAAATTAACAAACTTAGAAATGAAAAGGAAGACATAACAGAAGACTCTGAGGAAATACAAAGAATCACTAGGTCTTACTTCAAAACTCTATATTCTCCAAAATCGGAAAATCTAAAGGAAGTAGACAATTTTCTTGATAGATTTCATTTGCTAAAGTTAAATCAAGTTCAGGTAAACAGTTTAAAAGTCTGGCGAGATGGCTCAGAGGTTAAGAGCACTGGATGCTCTTCCAGAGGTCCTGAGTTCAACTCCCAGCAACCACATGGTGACTCACCACCATCTATAATGATATCTGGTGCCCTCTTCTGGTGTGCAGGTATACATGCAGACAGAACATTATATACATAATAAATAAATAAATCTTAAAGAAAACAAATAAACAGCCCTATAACCCCTAAGGAAATAGAAGCCAAAAAACCCCAGGGCCAGATGGCTTTAGCACAGAATTCTTCCAGACTTTCAAAGAAGAGCTAATATCAATATTCCTCAAATTATTCCACAAAATAGAAAACAGAAGGAACATTACCAAACTCATTCTATGAGGCCACCAGTCTACCTGATACCTAAACTACACAAGGGTCAACACATTATGAAAATTTCAGACCGATTTCCCTTATGAACACTGATGTAAAAATTCTCAATATAATACTTGTAAACTGATAAAATACTTGAAAACACATCAAAAATACCATCCACCATGATCAAATAGGCTTCATCTCAGGGATGCAGGGATGGTTCAACATATGAAAATTCATCAACATAATCCACCATATAAACAAACTAAAAGAAAAAAAAAACATGGTCATCTCAGTAGGTCCTGAAAAAGCCTTTGATAAAATCTAAAACCCTTTCATGATAAACATCTTGGAGAGATCAAGGATACAAGGCCCATACCTAAACATAATAAAGCCAATATACAGCAAGCCAATAGCCAACATCAAATTAAATGGAGAGAAACTCAAAGCAATTCCACTAAATTCAGGGACAACCCAAGGCTGCCCACTCTCTTCATATCTCTTCGATATAGTACTTGAAGTTCTAGCTAGATCAATAAAACAACTTGTTGTAAGTAACAATTAATATTTACTATTGATATATCTTCTGGTAATGCTGCTGTTAGTCCTAAACAGCTGTATATCCAAATCACCACACAGAGACTAGGTTTATTTAGTTAACCTAGAACACAATGCTGGGCAATATTTACTCCTTCCTAAACCTCCAGGCCCTCATAGTTTCCTAACATTTAGATTTCCCATATTATACTTGCTTTTTGTGAAATCTTAGGTCTGGTTCATGCTCCACGTAGTTCCAAGATCTGTCCTCCAGCTCCTTTCTCCTAGCTCTCCTCTTGCCCCTTCTCCTCCCATTCATTTCCTGCCCTCTGGCTCCTCCCCTCTGTCCTGTCTTCTGGCTCCTCCCTTTGTACAACATTGTGGCTAGTTGTTTTATTTTGGCCTGTTTACACACAGTTGAGACAGGATGCTCAGAGTAAGCATCACAATGTAATATCCGGACTGGGGGAATCAGCATTTGAATGAACAAGGGTAAGGTATATACATTTCAAAAGAACATTATACCAACAACAACTAAAGGAGTTGAAGGGGATACAAACTGTAAAGGAAGAAGTGAAAGTATAGCTATTTGCAGATGATATGACATTATACATAAGTAATCCCCAAAATTCTACCATAGAAGGATAGAATAACCCAGATGGGACAGGTGCTCCACAAGAAGACCAACAGTCCCAACTAACCTGGGTCCAGAGGGGCTTGCGGAGATGAAGCACCAATCAAGGATCAGGCATGGACTGGACCTACACTGTCTACACATACACACCCAACGGACAGCTTAATCTCCATGTGGATGCCCCAGAAAGGGGATGGGGCTGTCTCTGACATGGTTTCTGTTGCATGCCTTTTGATCGCTTCACTATTGTGTGGCCGCCTTGCCAGGACACTGTGAAACAGGAAATACACAGTTATGAGGAGATTGGATGTGCTGAAGTAGATGTGTGTGTGTCTCCCCTTTATGAGGAGCAGGGGAAGGGGGATAGTGGGATGAGGGAGGAGCAGAGCAGAGGTACTGGGAAGAGAAGAGGGAAAGGGCTACAACTGAGATGTAAAGTGAATAACCAACAAAACAAACAAACAAACAAACAGAAAGAACAGTCACCATTTTGCCAAGTCCTCTAAGAAATAGCTGTGGATTCCAACTCACCTCTCCAATTAATCCAGCACAAGATTTTACCAAAAAGCAACACTTTTTCATTCTGGTAGAGAAGAGTCACACAGATATTTAAAAGTGCTTAGAAACTGGAGCGGGGTAGGATATCTACCCTCCCTGTTATATTTAGCATAAGAACGTTTCTTTGCCAAAGTCTGCTTCCAAAATTTCATCACTTTCGGAGAAAAAAAAAATCACTCACATAGAAGAAACATGAAGATATTGCTCTCTGATTCATCTGCAAAGCTATGGAACCTAGCTGGGCATGTTGTGATGCTGAATTAAATCCTAGCGTGCTCCTACACCGTGGTACCAATTCAGGAACTCACTGCGATGACTTAGATACATTTCAATAATTTCCAACTATGGGAGTGCTTGTTTCATGTTCTTTTATTACAAACTTCTAAGAATGGAAGCTGGCCAAGACTGCACTGTTAGCAGGCAGAGAGTAAGGGCTCAGAGTCTGAGTTCAGCTGTGCTTGGCTCCGCAGCTGACACGCCCTCCTCACTGGTTTCCATCACCATCACCGACCTTGGTAACTTTATTTGCCCTTGAGTGCAGATGTGTTGTGGCTATATGAAATGCTCCTGCCCGGGTTCAGAGCCCCCCAGTCTGATGCCCAGCACTGTCATTGTCTAACTGAAAGGGAATGAGGGAAAAGGTCATACTCAGTAGATTCCAATTAAGACACTACATACATTGAACGTGTTTGCATTTTAAAGGAAGAACCTGGAAATGGTTCGTGTAAATCCCTAAGCATGTCAGTCAACAGCTTCAGAAATAGAAGATATTTAATGGTGTGTGTGTGTGTGTGTGTGTGTGAGAGAGAGAGAGAGAGAGAGAGAGAGAGAGAGAGAGATCATGTTCCTCCCCACCCCAAAACTCCCCAGCGGGCTTTCCAGTCCACACTGGTACATTGTGGTTCTTACACCGGCCCCAGGGCTTACCAGCTCCGAGGCTGACGGACTCCGAAGCCCAGGGCTCCATCGCACGCTACTGTCTACACTCATCTCATCATCATTTTTGTCATTTTGTTGTTTATTGACTCTTCTACTAGGTTATTAACTCCAGGCCGGGAGGTGTCTTGTCTGCCTTACCCGCTCCCTATGCTGCACTCTGGGCCGTACCACTGTGTCCACTAACAACTGCAAAGTGAGTCTAGTCAAGGGAGAGCTTGAAGGGAGAACAACTCTGGAGGAAGCTCACCTGGTCCCTGTGTTCTGCCTCTCTCCCTTTGCTGGAGCTGTCTGCGGGCTGAGCTTCTGACCCCTCAGCAGCAGAGGAGAGGGCTCAGTGAGCCCACTGCCCACTCTCCCGGCTGGGCTCCACGGCGGGGCTCTCCTTGGGTCGTGAGCTTGTGAAGCAATGGGCTAATTACGGTGCAGAGTTGATAAATCAGAAAGGGAAGATCTGTTCCTAGATGCAGCTGTTCTCAGGGGGGGCGGCGGGCCCCCCTCCACCCCCTGCACCTCCCCCCCCCCGCTCATGTGCAATGCACAGTCACAGTGTAGGCGGCCAACGAGTTCCACCAAAGGTGGGAGGAACAGCTATGAATGGAAGCATGACGACCTGGACTGGCTGCAGCCACTTTAATGAAATGTGTTCTTGCCTTAATTGATGCACTTCTTCAAAGCTGCTCTTAACTCTCTTGCCTCCTATTTGCCTTTGTTGGGATGAGTTTCCAATTCAACTGAGCAAACCTGCTGTTAACATTGCTGAAACCTTTTTTTTTTTTTTTTTCCTTTTCACAAGCAATTGAGCGGAAATAACGGTTCTGCAGCCTTCCTCTTCTTTGATGCTACGGGGAGATTTATTGACTTCAAAACTCTTTTCACGCATTTCTTATCCCTTTTCCTCAGAGTTTTACAGACTACATCAGGAAGTTGTTCTCGCTCCCCTCACTTTATAGATTAAAAATCCTTGGCTCAAGCCAAAAAAGCTTTCTTCTTATGAGAATTTTCTCCTTTCCTTGAATGCCTCTTAAACACAAGTTTTTAACAAATGCAAACAAAATTATTGTGGACATTTTTGGAAAGGAAGTTAAACAATAAAAAGAAATTACTTTGTGATTTCCCCAACATTTATAGTTACTATTCATGTTTCTGCAAATATATCTTAAGAAGGATAGATACCTACACTATTCATAACATAATATGAATAGATACATACCTACACATAGATACATAATATGAATGCAGAATACATATGTTTATAGTTCGTTGTCCAAAAGATTATTAGGCATTTTTGTCTCTGTTAATAAATATACTTTCATGGCATGTCCAAACAAGAATAGTAAAGTGTAAGGTTTGTATCATGATTTATGACCAATTTCTCATTGGTCACTTAGAAAATTTCTAGAGCTTTTGTGATTGTTAGCAAGATTGTGGTAAGAACTTCTTCAGCTAAATTGTGTGTGCCTTCTCATTTATTCATTCCAGTCAGCTGTAAGAGTTAGAATTGCTAGTTCACACATTTAAGGTCTTTTGATCCATGATGCTAAATAGACAATTTGTATTCTCCCTGGAAGCTCACTTTCATCTATATTCTTCAACTCTCAGGATTATCATTTTACAACCTTTTTTTTTTTTCCATTTTATGGGTAAATCTGGTATCTTGTTTAATTTACCTTTCATACATGAATAATTAGGTTGGGTATTTTTCAAGTATTTTTGGTCACTGGAATCTTAACTTTCTTCTCATGTCCTTGCCTATTTTTCTGGCTGAGAATCAAGACCTCTGACATAGATCCATGCTCTTTCCTCTCAGGCCTCCATTGTTGTCATTTCTGCTTGTGACAGCCAATGTTTGTGATGTTCTGTTGCTTCCTGCTCAACTCCTACAACATCCAAGAACCAGACACGACACACCCTGGAGTTCGTACTGTAGAGGAAATTGAGGCCCGTTGAGACCAAGGGACTTAGTGTGGACAGCTCCCTAAGCCACGCCATTTTGTATCAGGCTCCCTCAGGAGTCTTCTAGGAAAGCAATCTAATAAGCTAATCACACTGATGTTTAATGACTCTCATAACTTATTATCTTTTCCAGAGTTATTTGCATTTAAATAGAGAAACCTGAGGCAATTGCTACTTAATGTGTCCTGTCAAGCCAGGGAAAAGAACTATTTTGGGGTCTGGAGTCTTCCTGTCCCTTAAATCACACCGTGGAAGCCCACCTGCTCCACCTATGGGTGATCCTGGTGCTTCTCAACCTGGGTTGATGGAAGACACCATCAGTGGTGATATGAGCATGTGTAAGGCCAGAGGGAAATAGACACAGTCCTCTTCTGAGAGTTTCTCTGCTTTCCTCATTTTTGTGCTCTCTACTTAGAACCTTTGTTTTCCTATTTCGCTCACATTATTACCAGCGGCCACTATTCTCCTTTCCCCAATGCTAGTGAGCTACTAACCACCTCTCGGAACTGTGCTCTAAATGTATAGAATAATAGCTGCTGAGCTAGAAAGCCCCAGAGCTTCTCCCCAACTCATGCTTCAACTGAGTTATGCCCCGCCCCCCCCAGACCTTACATGTAGATCTACCATGGACCCAGACTGGGGGTGTCTCTGTATTATAGGGACAGTTCTGAGTCTCGGGGACCCACTGGGGTTTCTAAGCCCCTTGTATCCCATGACGGAGAACTGGACTAGAGGCACAAAGCTAGAAATAGAGACAGTTCTTAGGAAAGGGAAGACGCGCTGCGAGGATGGGAAGGGGCTTTTGAGCAGGAGGGACAGCATGTACACAAATGTCCACGGGACTCCAGACCCTTTACGGCTCGTCAGCGCACGGCAGGTTTTTCTCTGCCTGCTCTTCGTGCTGCATGTCGTCCAAGTGGGGGAGGATTCCAGTCTTATTTTGACAACGAGCTGTTTTCTTTTAAAAACAGTTGGTTTTACATCCATCCGTTTACTCATTCGTGTGTGTGGGTGTGTACATGCACCATGTGCGCACACACGCCATCCAAACACAGGAGACCAAAGGGCACTTCGCAGGATTGTCTTCTCCCACCATGCGGGTCCTAGGGATCGAACTCAGGTCATCAGACTTGGCAGCAGGCATCTCCACTCACTGAACCGTCTTCCTGCCCTGAATGCCTTCTCTCATATATTAGTCTTGGTATATCTCTTTCTAGTCCCTACTTTCTTACCACAGCTGCTCCCTAAGAGCTGTGGAGAAGAGAAGGATGCTGAGAAGGATGTTTTGTAGCTTGTTTTGGGGGAGTTGGTCAAACCTAAGACAATAGAGTTCATATATTCATTATCAAACACAAACCACAAATAAATAAACAAACAATAAATACATAGTCTAGCCTTAATAGGAAAAAGCATCACCACAAACGGGATAGTTTTGTCAATACAAAGATACAGAATGCTTAGATAAATATGCCCTTTAACAGAGTATAATGCTCCTCTTTAAAATTTATTCAATCAGAATTTTTGTGGGACGGCCATGATTTTAAATATTTGTTTAACAATTGTTTCTTCTTTAACTGGTGTGCATGTGCGTGCATGTGCTGTGTGTGTGTTTGTGTGTGTGTGTGTCTGTGTGTGTGTGTGTGTGTGTGTGTGTGATGCTGGGTGTTGAACCTAGGCCCTCCTGCATCTGCAGTGCAGTAGTTCATTCTTTATTGAGTCTTCTCCAATTCTTCTTCTTCTTCTTCTTCTTCTTCTTCTTCTTCTTCTTCTTCTTCTTCTTCTTCTTCTTCTTCTTCTTCTTCTTCTTCTTCTATTTGATTTTTCAAGACTGAGTTTCTCAGTGTAGCTCTGGTTGTCCTGGACTTACTTTGTAGACCAGACCAGCTTCAGTCTCACAGAGATCTGCCTGCCCCTGCCTCCTGAGTGCTGGGGTTATAGGCATGCAGTACTGCGCCAGTTATCCTTTCCATTCTTAAAAGTAAAGGGCATGTTCATCAAGAAACCCAGGGGATTCTGCAGTCCTGGACCAAGTCAAGTCCAGCCCTCTAACTTTGTTTTTTTATTTTAATCTTTTATTAATTATACTTTATTCACTTTGTATCCCATCCACCCTGTGGTACCCTCCCTCCTCCCTTCCCAAACCCTCCCTTCCTCCACCCTCTGCATGCATGCCCCTCCCCAAGTCCACTGATAGGGGAGGTCTTCTTTTCCTTCCTTCTGATCCTAGTCAATTAGGTCTCATCTCTCGTTTCACAGCATCAGTAAGTCACCTCAGTGGTGGTCGTCGAGGGAGCTTTGCTTTAGGGCAGAAACACTCCAAAGCTCAAGATGGTTTAAATAGGGGAAGGGAGGTCTCGTAAAGAAAGATGAAGTAGTCATCATAACTTCTTAACAACAACTTTAGTTTTACAAATTTTCTTTTAAATAATAAGCAAAACACTACATTTTCTTTTCTTTTCATAGTTTCTGTCTGCATGATATAACTAATGAGGACAATTACATTTTTTTCTCTCACATTCCTTATATTAGGAGTACTGTGTTTCCTAGTGCATCCACACTACAGACTAGGGTAATAGAGAAAACATGGCTTCTCTTGGGAGCATGGAGGACATTTTCCTCTGTGTTGACTCTCCTCTCTGTGGAATGTACACGTAGTCTTTCTGGCCAATAGAACAAGTGACTCACCAAAAAACTTACAGGACCCTTTTGGAGGTGCCTCATCATTCCCTGGTCCCATAGAGCCTAGCAGAGCTAGGGACAATTGCAAAGTATTAGCTGTCTTTTATTCCCCATATCCACATTGACATCGGCCTCTAAGTGTAGTTATCAACCCCAGAAGGTCAGTTTTGTCGGTATTGAACAAGAACTTCTGTATAAGACACATCTATTTTTTTGTCTCTTACAAATCAGATCTATCTAGAATATGATATTGAAGTTTAAACTGACAGTTATTGGTCATTTACATTTTTTAATATTTTTAAAATTAGTTTATTCATTTTAACATCCTGATTGTAGCTCCCTCACTCATCTCCTCCCGCTCCCATCCTTTCTCCCTCCTTCCCCTGCCCTCCTCCCTTAGTCCTCAAAATGGGAAGCCCTCCTTCCTTACCAATTGACCCAAGACTATCAAGCCTCTTAAGGACTACCTGCATCCTCTTTCTCTGTGGCCTGGCAGGGCTGCCTCACCTAGAAGGGGTGATCGAAGAGCAGGCAACAGAGTTCATGTCAGAGACAGTCCCTGGTACCCCGACTAGGTGACCTACCTGGAGACTGAGCTGCCTATCGGCTACATCTGGACAGGGGGCCTGGGCCCTCTCTATGCACAGTCCTTCGTTGATGCAACAGTTTCTGCAGGACTCCCTGGGCCCAGATTAGTTGGCTTTGTTGGTCTTGTTGTGGAGCTCCTGTCCTCTCCAGGTCCTTCCATCCCCCTAGTCTTCCCTAAGATTCCCCGTGATCTGCCTGAAGTTTGGCTGTGAGTCGGGTGGAGGTTTTTTTTTTTTTAATTAAATTTTTATTTTTATATTAATTACAGTTTATTCACTTTGTATTTCAGCTGTAGCCCCCTCCCTCATTCCCTCCCAACCCCACCCTTCCTCCCTCATATCTGCTCATGTCCTTCTCCAAGTCCACTGATAGGGAGGTCTTCCTCCCCTTCCATCTTAACCTAGCTTATCAGGTCTTATCAGAACTAGTTGCATTGTTTTCCTCTGTGGCCTGGAAAAGCTGCTCCCCCTTCAGGGGGAGATGATCAAAGAGCTAGCCACTGAGTTCATGTCAGAGACAGACCCTGTTCCCCTTACTATGGAATCCACTTGGAGACTGAGCTGCCATGGGCTACATCTATGCAGGGGTTCTAGGTTATCTCCATGAATGGTCCTTGGTTGGAGTATCAGTCTCAGAAAAGACACCTGTGCTCAGAGTTCTTAGTCCTGTTGCTCTCCTTGTGGAGCTCCTGTACCCTCCAGGTATTTCTATCTCCCCCTTCTTTCATAAGATTCCCTGCACTCTGCTCAAAGTTCAGCTATGAGTCTCAAAATCTGATTTGATACACTGCTGGGTAGAGTCTTTCAAAGGCCCTCTGTGGTAGGCTCCTGTCCTGTTTCCTGTTTTCTCTTTCTTCCAATGTCCATCCCATTTGTCTTTTTTAGTGAGGATTGATCATCTTACCCAGGGTCCTTCTTGCTTAGCTTCTTTAGGTGTACAGATTTTAGTATGTTTATCCTTTATTATATGGGTGGAGTTTTTCAGAGGACATCTATGGAAGGCTCCCATCCTGTTCCCTCTTTTCAAACATGTTCAGTGTCTATTTTATTTGCCCTTCAGAATTAGAAATTAAGCATGCTCCCTAGGGTCCTTTTTGTTACTTAGCATCTTTGGGTCTGTGGATTGTAGTATAGCTATCCTGTATTGTATGGCTAATATCTGCTTATGAGGGAGTATATACCATGTATGTCTTTCTGGGTCTGGGTTACCTCACTCAGGATGATCTTTTCCAGATCCATCCATTTGCCTGCAAAATTCATGATGTCCCTGTTTTTATTTGAGCTGGATAGCATTCCATTGTGTAGATGTTACACATTTTTTCTATCTTTTCTTTGGCAGAGGGACACCTGAGTTGTTTCCAGTTTCTGACTAGCATGAATAAAGCCAATATGAACATAATTGAGCAAATGTCCTTGTTGTATGTATGGTCCCAGGAGTGGTATAGCTGGGTCTTGAAGTATAGTTGTTCCTAATTTTCTGAGGAGGGGCCAGATTGATTTCCAAAGTGATTGTACAAGTTGGCTCTTCAACCAGAAATGGAGGAATGTTCACTTTTCTCCACAACTTCATCAGCATGTGCTGTTACTTAAGTTTTTGATCTTATTCGTTCTGATTGGTGTGAGATGGAATCTCAGAGTCATTTTGATTTGCATTTTCCTGATGACTAAAGACGTTGAACATTTCTTTAAATGCTTCTTAGTCATTCAAGATTCCTCTGTTGAGAATTCTCTTCTTAGCTCCATACCCCAATTTTTAATTGTATTATCTGGTTTGTTGGTGTTTAATTCTTGAGTTCTTTATATATTCTGGATATTAGCACTCTGTCAGATGTAGGGTGGGTGAAGATCTTTTCCTAGTCTGTGGGTAACATTTTGTTCTATTGACACTGTCTTTGTTTTACAGAAGCTTTCCAATTTCATGAGGTCATTCATTAATTGTTGATTTTAGAGCCTGAGTTGTTGGTGTTCTATTCAGGAAGTTTTCTCTTGTGCCAATGAATTCAAGGCTCTTCCCCATTTTTTTTTTATAGTAGGTTTAATGTAGCTGGTTTTATGTTGATGTCTTTGATCCACTTGGACTTTTGTTTAGTACAGGGTGATAAATACGGATCTATTTGCATTTTTCTACATGTGGAAATCTAGTCAGACCAGCATCATTTGTTGAAGATACTATCTTTTTCCATTGTATGGTTTTTGCTCCTTGGTAAAAAATGAAGTGTCTGTAAGTGTGTGGGTTTATTTCAGGCTCTTTGTTTTGATTCCATTGATCTACCAATTTGTTTCTATGCCAGTACCAGGCATATTTATTACTGTTGCTCTATAGTACAGATTGAGATCAGGGATGGAGATACCTTCAGAAGATCTCTTATTGTACAGGATTGTTTTAGTTATTCTGGGTTTTTTCTTTTTCCATATCAAATTGAGAATTGTTATTTCAAGGTCTGTAATGAATTGTTTTGGAATTTTGATGGGGATTGCATTGAATCTGTAGATTGTTTTTGATAAGATGGCCAGTTTTACTATGTTGATCCTACCGATGCGCTAGCATGGGAGATCTTTCCATCTTCTGATTGAAGATTCTTCAATTTCTTTCTTCAGAGACTTGAAGTCTTTCACTTGATTGGTGAGAGTTACACCAAGATACTTTATATTATATTGGTGGCTATTGTGAAAAGTGTTGTTTCCCTAATTTCTTTCTCAGCCAGTTTGTCATTTGTGTACAGGAGGGCTACTGATGTTTGCTTTGCTGAAGTTGTTTATCAGCTGTAGGAGTACTAAGGTAGATTTTTGGGGATTGCTTATGTATAATATCATTATCATCTGCAAATAGTGACACTTTGACTTCTTCCTTTCTAACTTGTATCCCCTTGATCTCCTTTAGTTGTCTTATTGCTCTAGCTAGGACTTCAAGTACTATGTTGAAAAGATATGAAGAGAGTAGGCAGCCTGTTATTGTCCCTGATTTCAGTGGAGTAGAATTAAGTTTCTCTCCATTGAGTTTGATGTTGGCTATAGGCTTGCTTGTATATTGCCTTTACTATGTTTAGGTATGTACCTTGTATCCTTAATCTCTCCAAGACTTTAAACATGAACAGGTATTGGATATTGTCAAATGATTTTTCAGCATCTAAGGAGATGATCATGTGTTTTTTTTATCTTTCAGTTTTTTTATATGGTGGGTTACATTGATCAATTTCCATATATTGAACCACTCCTGCATGCCTGGAATGGAACCTACTTAGTTGTGGTGGATGATATTTTTGATGTGTTCTTAAATTCGGCCTGCAAGTATTTTATTGTGTATTTTTGCATCAATGTTCATAAGAGAATCTGGTCTGAAATTCTCTTTCTTTGTTGGGTCTGTGTGAGGTTTAGCTATCAAAGTGACTGTAGCCTCATAGAATGAATTTGGTAATGTTCTTTCTGTTTCTATTTTTTTTTGGAATAGTTTGATGAGTATTCATACTAGCTTTTCTTTGAAATTCTGGTATAATTCTGTGTTGAAACCATCTAGCCCTGGCTTTACAGAATATAGGACTATTTAATTTGTTTACCTGATCCTGATTCAACTTTCATAAGTGGAATCTATCAAGAAAATTGTCCATTTCATTTAGATTTTCAAATTTTGTGCCATATAGGCTTTTGATGTAAGACCTAATGATTCTCTGTATTTTCTCAGTGTCTCTCATTATGTCCCTGTTTTTATTTCTGATTTTTGTTGATTTGATAAGTATCTTGTTGAATTTCTCGAAGAACCAGCTCTTGGTTTTGTTGATTCTTTGAATTTTTCTTTTTGTTTCTAATTCATTGATTTCAGCCCCGAGTTTGATCATTTTTAGCAATCTACTCCTCTTGGGTGTGTCTGCTTCTTTTTTCCGAAGGCTTTTGGGTGTGCAGTTAAGTTGTTTGTATGAGATGTCTCCAATCTCTTTATGAAGGCACTTAGTGCTATGAATTTTCCTCTTAGCACTGCTTTCATTGTGTACCATAAGTTTGGGTATGTTGTGCCTTCATATTTATTGAATTTTTGGAATACCTTAATTTAATTCCCTGACCCAGTGGTCATTGGGTAGAGAGTTGTTAGTTCCCACGTGTGTGTCTGCTTTTTGTTATTTCTGTTGTTAAGGTCCAGGTTTAGTGGTCTGATAGAATACAAGATATTATTTCAGTCTTCTTGTATCTGTTGAGGCTTGCCTTGTGACCTACTGTATGATGAGTTTTGGAGAAGGTTCCATGAGTTGCTGAGAAAAAGGTATATTCTTCTGTATTTGGGTGAAAAGTTCTGTAGATGTCTTTTGGGTCCATTTGATTTATGACATCTGTTAGTGTTATTATTTCTCTGTTTAGTTTCTGTCTTGATGACCTGTCCATCATTGAGAGTGGGATGTTAAAGTCTCCCACTATTAATGAGTGGAGTTCAATGTGTGGTTTAAGTTTTAGTAGTGTTTCTTTTATGAATGTGGGTGCCCTTTTATTTGGGGTTTAGATGTTCAGAATTGAGGTGTCATCTTGTTGAAATTTTCTTTTGTTGAGTATCAAGTGTCCTTCCTCATCTCTTTTGAATAATTTTGGTTGAAAGTCTATTTGATTAGATATTAAAATGGCTGCTACAGCTTTCTTATTGAAAAATCTTCTAGCCCTTTACTCTCAGGTAATGTCTATTTTTGTGGCTGAGGCATGTTTCTTGTATGCAGCAGAATGTTGGGTCCTCTTTATGCATCCATTCTGCTAGTCATTGTCTTTTTATTGGAGAGTTGAGTCCATTGGTGTTGAGAGAGATTAATGACCAGTGACTATTAATTCCTTTTCTTTTGATGTTGGTTGTGGTAGTGTGTTTGTGTGTTGTCTACTTTTGGTTTTGCTGTAGTGAAGTTATATATATATCCTGTGATTATTTTTTAGGTGTAGCTAATCTTTTCGGGTGGTAGTTTCCTTCTAGTATCTTCTGTAGGGCTAGGTTTGTACAGAGATATTGTTTAAATTTTGTTCTCTTGTAGAATATCTTGTTTTCTCCATCTACGGTGATTGAAATTTTTGCTGTGTATAGTAATCTGGACTGGCATCTGTGATCTTTTAGGGTGTGCAAGAAGTCTTCCCAGGCCCTTCTGGCTTTTATGGTCTCTGCTAAAAAGTCAGGTGTGGTTCTGATAGTTTGCCATTATGCATTATTTGGCCTTTTCCCCTTACAGCTCTCTCTCTCTCTCTCTCTCTCTATATATATATATATATATATATATATATATATATATATGCATATATATGATATATATATATATGCATATATATGTTTTTCTGAACATTTAGTGTTTTGATTACTAGATGTCAGGAGAATTTTCTTATCTGGTCCAATCTATTTGGTGTTCTGTAGGCCTCTTGTATGTAATAGGCATCTCTTTCTTTAGACTGGGGAAATTTTTTTTCTGAGCCTTGGAGCCAGGAATCTTTCCTTTCCTCTATTCCTATTATTCTGTTTCATCTTTTCATGGTGTTCTTGATTTCTTGGATGTTTTACGTCAAGAATTTTTTAGATTTAACATTTTATTTGATGGATGCATCGATTTCTTCCATTGTATCTTTTACACCTCAGATTCTTTCCTTCATCTCTTGTATTCTGTTGGTGATGCTTACCTCTGTAGTTCCTGTTTCTTCTCTCTCTCTTTAGGATTTCCTCAGTTTGGTCTTTCTTTATTGTTTTCACTTCCATCTTCAGATCTTGAACCGTTTTATTGATTTTCTTCACCTGTTTGCTTGTGTTTTCCTGAATTTCTTTAAATGATTTGTTCAATTCCTTCCCCTGTTTGTTTTCTCCTGTATTTCTTTGAGAGATTTATTCATTTCCTCTCTAAAGGCCTCAATCTGTTTGACTGTCTTCCTGTATTTCTTTTCAGATTTTATTTATTTCTTCTGTTATCATTTTCATAAGTGAGATTTAAGATCATTTTCTTGTTTTTCAGTTGTGTTAGATTATCCTGGGCTGTTTGCGTTGGCATAACTTGGTTCTAGGGATGCCATATTGCTCTGGCTTTTGTTGATTGTGTTTTTATGCTGGTCTTTAGCCATCTGATTGTCTGTGGTGTTAGCTAGTAGTTTTTGTGCACACTGGAGTTCTGAGGGTTGGGGGTGCGGGAAGATCCTGTGGTAGGAAGCTGGATGTTCCCTCAGAAGCCTTCCTCAGATTGGTGGGTATGGTCTTCAACTGGTGGTGGTTCTCTGAGAATTGCCTGTGGCTGTCCTCAGATGTATGATCCTGTGGACCACCTGGACTCCTCAGGAGCCCAGTGGCTCTCCTCTCTTCAGGGGAAGCCCCACCACTGGCTTTCTTGCTCTGAGGTCAATGAGCTGCAGTTGCCCAGACACTGTGCTTGCTGGATACAGCCATCTTGGAGAACCAGTGAGCCCAGAGGTCTGGTTGGTCTCCCTAAGGAGATGGGTTGAGCTTTGGAGTGACATCTGAGGCTATTCTTGTGGCTTCTGGACATCAGAAGGCCCTGGGTTGGAGCAGCATGGCCCACCCATAAGGTATTTACAGGCTGGTGGTAGCAGTGTGCAGGCATGTGGCTAGACACTGGAGACCACAAGCTGGCAGGAACTCAGGAACTTTTCCAGGATGAGCTGAGGTCAGACCTGTTTGTTTTCCTCACTGTGGGGTTTCCTCTTGACTGGGAGACCCAGATGCTGGTGTTTTGGGGGACACATTTTGGTTTGGTGAGAAGAGTACACAGGTGTGTATCTAGATTCTGGAGACTGCACACTGGTGGGAACCTGGGAACTTTTCTGGGGGTTAGCCAGGTGACTTGAGGTCAGGCCCACTTTGTTTCCCTCACCATGCAGTCTCCTCTCACCTGGGAAACACAGATATTGGTGTTTTGGGCCCCATAGTTTGGTCTGTTGGTTGCTATGCAGTCATTGCTATCCTGCTGATCATACACAGTGTCGATTGGACACTGTGTCCAATCGACACTGCCATCTTGAATCTTGGTCATTTTTTTCTAAACTCTTGATTTAAGCTACTTGGTGACACTATATAAGACAAAGTTAATTTTTTTATTGTGGGCATTTTATTTGTTTTTATTATTGGAAATACATTTGAGAAACAAATTAAAAGGAATGAAAAAAGTATGAACAATCGGAAGCTTGGAAAATGGAAGTTACGTTAGTAATTAGAACTAAGTTTTTCATGGCTGGGAACCAGTATTAGCATGCATGGCTCAATTCCAAAGTTATTTTGACTGGCAAAAACAAAAGTCCAAAAGTTTACTGGGGATTGGGGCAGCACACTTAATCTAACTCTAGTCAATGGGGACTCAGTTTCTTGAGTGGCAAATGTAGGGTATACACGGTGCCTTGAGTAGTGGGGTGGTGGTGGTGGTAGTGTCAAGATTTAAATTAAACAAACAACAGAAAAAAGCAACAACAAAAAGTATGATTGCCTACTTTAAATAGGGCTTCGTGTGTGTGTGTGTGTGTGTGTGTGTGTGTGTGTGTGTTTATAAGGATATGGAGTGATCAGAAAGGAATTTAAGAAGAAAGTACCACTTAATTTTGCCACCGTGTTGAAGGTTCATGTCTGCAGAAAAATTTGCAAGAGCCAATTGGTATATTCCATAAATGAGCTGTCTTAAAGCCACAGGAGCTGTAGACTCCAAGACTGATACAGAAATGCATTGACGTTGTCACATGCAGATGAGGACTCATGGAAAGCACACATGTGTCTTATGTAGCTAAGTTCCAAACATAGCTGAAAACTATAAGCTGTCTTAGTCACTGTTCTGTTGCCGTGAGGAGACACCTTGACCAGGGCAACTCTTTTTTAAAAAGCATTTAACTGGAGGCTTGCTTACAGTTTTGGAAGGTTAGTCCGTTGTCATCATGGTGGAAGCCAAGCAGTGCCTGCTACTGGAGCAGTAGCTGTGAGCTCTATCTCCTGCTCCTGAGGCAGCACTTCATCATCTGGAGACTAAATATGCAAGCACATGAACCTTATAGGGGCCCTTTTCATTCAAACCACCACATTAACAGTATCAGATTAAAAAATTTAAATTATCAAATTTAAGTTGACCAACCTAAGTCCTGCTATAACAAGCATTTAGAAACTGCCTTTCTTTAAAAGTATTCATTTCTTTTTTCATTTAGGCTCATGAGGTAATCAAAGCAGGACAAATGTTTTAGCATTTTTGTTTTCATTTTTGTAACATGTGTACTTCTGTAGGTAAGCAAATTAAATACTCAGGGAAAGCTGAAAGCACAGAGCTATGTCACTGTCCCAGTCTCTGGATTCTAGGAATGACAAGGCCCGGAAGACTATATTATACTGAGTCCCCAGATGAGGGCCACTGTCCTTGAGGAGGAGGCCTATGTGGATCAAGAGCCCAGAGATGCCTGATCCCCACTCTCCACCAAAGTTAACTGAACAAACAAGGAAAGAAGTTTGAAAACCTGTTTTTGAAAGAGGAGAGCACAGATAGAGAGGCAACGGATTTTATGCTATAAATCTAAGTTGAAGTTCATCTTAAAAACAAGATATTAGTTATTGTTCTAAGACAATAACAGCCGTTTTATTATATGCAGGTAAGCTTACTTGAATGTTACTGTTTATTGGAATTATATCTCCTGTAATCTCCATTATAAAAAGAAAATTGAACACAAAAATACTTGGCGTTTATATCCATCATCACAGCCTTAATAAAGTTCCACACTTTTGTTTTAAAAGAATCTTTCTGAAAAAGAAATTTATAATAATTAGCATAATCAACTTTTGTTTTTAAGATTTGCTTTTAAAAAATGATGTTTACAGGTGTGTGTATGTGTGGGTGCCCATGGAGATCAGAAAGAGGGAGTTCGATCCCTTGGAGCTGGAGATCCAAGCAATTGAGAGCTGCCGCGGGTGCTGCAAGCCAAGCCCAGGCCATCCTCAAGCACAGTACGAGTGAGCTTACCTGTGGAGCCGCCGCTCCAGACCCTTTAGTCAGGAGTTGTAGTGCACATTACTTAGAGCTATTTTTATATTTAAAAAGTTTTTAATTATTTTAAAACATGGCTATTAAAATAAAATAGAATTAATTAATTCTGGAAACTGGAAGGAAATCATTATCAAAATTTGTGTATTCAATGTTAAATTTTATAGCTTAATGAAAATTTTATCACTCTTAATGAATGTTGTTTTATATAAACAAATAGCATTTTTAGAATTTTGTGAAAGATTTGGGCCAGTGAGATGGCTCAGCTTCAGCTTGGGAAAGCCTGATGATGACATGAGCTTGATGCCCAGAACCCATGATAGAAGGAGAGAACCAACTTGTGAACCTTGTCTTTTCATCTTCACATGTTCACCAAGGCACACATGCAACACACACACACACACACACACACACACACACACACACACACACTGGCACACATGCAACATACATACACACACATACACACACTCACACTGCATATACACGTACACTGCACAACACCACAGACACATTATACACACACTCTACCTACATGTAGCATACACGCACACAGTAGACACACACATATTAACAATATAATTTAAAACTTTATAGAAATATTTAACAAAACAGTTAATAGGCCCAAAGATACCATTCTGATGGGTCTTAAGAACATATGAGTGCTTCAGTCTATAAGTACACACTCACTTGACTTTTACTACATCTCTAAACACGTTTACGTTCATACAGGTATATTTTTTAAGTTGGCATGCCAAGAAATTAAGAACATGAATGCAGAAAAATAATTTCAGCACACAACTAAAATGAATAAAAAATGTAACAGGTACTATTTTAGGGTCATACTGAGATTTTCTCCATGCACTGTCAACATAGAATGACATACATACAATCACATGGAAACAATTATGAGCACACATGATGCAATCACATTGGTGAGGTAAGACATTCTCCTCTTTCTTTGGAGGGAACAAGATTAACTCTTGGGAGATCTGTGTGACTGCGCTGTTTTGTCTGTTTTGCTGAATATGTCTAGTCCCATACGGCGCTCATGTCAGCGGTTGCTTTCGTCCTTAAAGTCTCAGTTGTTGCGCATTGAGAAGGAGAGTCCAGTAGCAGAGTCTGTGTGGGCCTGAGGTTTCAGCACTATTAAAAGCCCTTGGGCTCTACAGGTAACCAAGAATGGTGGTTTGAAGGAGAATGGCCAACAAAGTTCACATATTTGAATGCTTGGTCCCCAGTTGGTGGAACTGTTTAGGAAGGATTAAGAGGTGTGGCCTCATTGGAGGAGGTGTGTCACTGTGGGTGGGCTCTGAGGCTTCAAAAGCCCAGTCTCTCCATTTCTGTCTGTCTGTCTGTCTCTCTCTCTCTCTCTCTCTGCCAGTGTCTGAGTCTGTCTGTCTCTGTCTCTTTGTCTTCTACTTGCTGATCAAATATGAGCTTTCAGCTATAGCTCCATTGCCAGGACTGCCTGCCTTCTGCCATGTTCCTCACTGTAGCAGTCATGGATTTTTCCCTCTGAAGCTGTAAGCAAGCCCTTAATTAAATACTTTCTTTTATAAGTTGCTTTGGTCATGATGTCTCTTCACAGCAGTAGAAAAGTACCTAGGACAGTGAATTGATCAGTTTTAGAAATAATAGTCTTTGGACAATAAAAAGGAAGAGAGAGGAGTAGGTTTACAGCTTACTTACTTTTCTTATTTCAGTGATTAAAGATCCTGACAAAAGCACTTAAAGGAGAAAGGCTTTATTTGGGCTCACAGTTTGCAGACAGCCCATCACAGTGTGTAAGTCAAGGTGACGGGAGCTTGTGTGTGCAGTCAGGAAGAGGAGTACAACAAATGGTCATGTTTGGCTAGCTTCCTCTTTTTATTGTCGTCTAGTGCTCAACCTGAGAAATGGAGCTGCCCTCTTTTCATCTCAATTAATGAAGACAATCCCTCACAAGCATGCCCAGAGGCTAGCTTGGTCTAACTCACTCCACACATGTTTCTGGAGGCTCCTCTCCTAGGTGATCCCAAATGCCATCAAGCTGACAGACAACACTAACCATGACAACCTGACATGATGGGAAAGTTTTACCCATTCAGGAGAATAGTAGGAAGGCAAAGCAATAATATGACATGGAGGTAGAAAATTGGAGTTTTTTCAAAGTCCTCATGAGGCAAGAAAAAAAAAAATCAAGATGGGGACATGTTAGAGAAGGGCAGTGCACACCAGCCAATTGCTCAGGGGTGATGAAGATGTTCACAGAGAAACTTCCTAGATTTTGCTTGTATTGCCGAGGGTTTGTGGTTGAAAAAACAGACCGGACTCTAATTGTTGCTGAGGGTCCAGACATTTTTCCAGGGAGACTTTCTAAGATGAGAACGGACGGCTGTCAGTCAGCTGTGCTGCCCAGCTTCCTCCTTTGGCTTTGACCTTTAACTCCCGTCTCTGCTAAAGAACTATGACTATCTGCACAGAGAGGGCACAGAGAAAGGAATTGTAAGGTGTGACTCAGACGAGCACAGTTCAGCAGCGTGGATTTTCCCTCAGTAACCTCCCCCCTCAAGTTGTACAAAAGAGGTCCAGTGGTGGGGTGGTACCGTAGTTTAAACTTTTACCCTTTGGCCAATCTTTTCCTCTTTCCCCTTAAATTTATTTATGTATGTGAGTGCTTTGCCTGTATGTTCTCATGTGCGCTGGTACCTGAGGAGACCCTACGTTAATCTTCCTATTCTGTGGCCACACTCGGGGGCTGGGTTTCATGTGGTGACATTTCTCCTTGGGCAGAATCACTATGGACCATCAGGGTCTTCGAGGGGATTCCCTTATGCTGTGTGCTTGCCTCCTACTTCCCTCATTGCCTTCATTCTCGTGACTTCAGGTGTTTCAAAGGCCTCATTGTTGACACTCATTTTAAAACTATTTTATTTAGGGAGTTTATGTCTCTATCTCCTTTTTACCACCCCTCCCAACCATAGGTAGAAGAGAGAGGGTTAGAGGGGAGAGAGGGCACAGACCCTTTTACTTTTCCTGGCTGTTGAGGGTCTATGGGTCTTTGGGGATATACCAATCTCAGTCAACAGCAAACACAGCCAGTAGTCTCCTCCAAGCCACTGTGCCCACACCCTTTCTCTCCACCTGTCTGCTCCAAACCATGACACTGTCTGTCTCTGGTCTCTCCAAACTGCCAAACGCCACACATCAACACGACAAGCCACACTTTTTTCTTTCTGGGCTCTCATATGAATATCCTCAGAGCCCTAGGCCACGCCCCTATGCGTGCCACACAAGAAAGGCCATTACTAGCTGTCAAAAGCCACACACTGCATGAGATAATTATCAGCTGGGGACAAACTGAAGCCCAACTAAAATCCCACACTTGGGATTAAAACAAAAACATATTTACATAATATGACTGAATTTACAAAGAAACCAAAGCTTCCATTGCACCTTATGGAAGAGGAGGCTTTGCAACATTTTGGCTGCTGTTTTGTAGGGCCTTCTGCAATATTTGTTGGGCATATGTCTAATACATGCTGAAGAGAATCACTCATCTCCATGGCTGTCTGCAGCCCTCACTGGATCCCTTTGTCTCACTCTGTCTCATCTTTTAAAGAGTTTTTCTGTAGGTCTGCTTTTGGTACTGTCTGTGGAATTAACACACTGATAAAAGCCCCCTGAGGCTTGGTGCAGATGGGCACACTTCAGTATTGTGGATTTTTTTCTTCTTGTAAATACATAAAAATTGATCCACAGTCAATCATCCATCAGCTGGTGATTTTGAGGAGAAAGATTAATTACAGAGCCACAGTTGTGTTATCCCAGGATAGATTAATCATGGACAAGGTTAGGAAAGGCCGAGACTGTTTCAGAGGACCACGGGGAAATGATCAGGCAGTAAATACGTTACTGTGTGAGAGTGTGTGTATACATGAGTGTGTTTGAGTGTGTGTGCGTAAGTGAATGTGTATGTGTGAGTTTGTATACATGAATGTGTGTGTATGTGTGTGTGTGTGTGTGTGTGTGTGTGTGTACTCACCAGCACCCTGGAACAAACATAAAGTAATGGGTTGTTTACCTTAATTAGTATCGATAGTGATTCATTTTGGACCTGATCACACTCCACAGACAGCAGCATACATAGTTATGAGGGCCTGGGTGTCTTTGAAGAAAATTTGTCAGAAGCTAGAATGACAGGTACATTTAAAAAAAATCAATTTTTTTTTTTTTGTAACAGAAAAAAATTTCAAATAAGAAAAGAGCTCATTCCTTCAATCTTGGCACTTGGTAGGCTGAGGCAGGAGGATTGTAGCAAATTTGAGACTTAACTCGTTCTAGGCCAGTTTGGGCTACACAATGAGGCCCTGTCTCAAAAAAAACAAACAAATCAACCAACCAAACAACAGCAGAAAACAAGGAAGAATGTCTCAAGCAAGCAAACAATAGTAACAACAAAAATACAAATACAATTACTACTACTACTAATGATGATGATGAGCTTACATAATATTCCTCGAGAAAGGCCCACCTCTATGTCCCACCTATAGGAGCCTGTTTCTCAGGCTTGAGTTGTTTCACATCTGTGTGCACAGTAGCAGGCTGGACGTCAGGCTCATGGCAGGCAGCTGCTCCTGCTGGAATCAGAACTATACTTTCCTTTCATTCCACAAGAAACAATATGTTATTTTGGTAACTCTTTATTCCCCCAATGAAGCTCCTGTGTAATTATTGAGTGCAATTCCGTGCTCTATGCTATATAATTACTCAGCTGTGTATGTCCCTGAGTGCTATGAAAATAAACGATCATGAAAGTCTGTGGTGAAAAGCCAAGCTTTCTACTCACCTGACACTGAGTCAGAATCAGACAAAACAACATTGAGACACTTTGTTTTTTCCTTCTATCTGCTATATACACGAAAGCAAGCAGAGAAAACTGGTTGGGCTGACTTCTCTTGGTTTAAGCTCTAGCTTTGCATTCTGGCTTGTGAAAACGTCCAAATGAAATTTCTAAATGACATGAAAAATGAAATGATGGACAGATAAGAGTCCAGACACATCCCATAAGTACGGCTTAGCTAATGAGTGCATGGGGAGGCTGCAATGTCCTGCTTCACCTCTGCAGCAGAGTTGTTCATCTGGACAGAGAAGAAACAGGAATTGCAAAGTGTATTATCAAGGTAGAGAAAAGCGTCACTCCTATATACAGCTATATTTGCCAGAATTCTTTGATTGCAAGTGACAGAAACTCAATTTCAGCCTGTTTAAGCAAAGAATTGGATTTATTGGTAAGAAACTGGGCTATCCCTGAGATAAAAATGAGCGGCAGGAATGCATGATGCTCAGAGACTGGAGTTGGCAATTTGATGACACTAAGACACTCGTCTCTATCCATTTGCCATTTTTGTTTCTCTTCTGGTCTTGGCTCCATTCTTTCAGGAACCATTTTAACATGGCAGGTGATGATCTTACCTAATGAAAACTTTGAGAGTCCGTCTCCATATCATCTATTAAAAAAATAAGGAAGCCTTCCATGTCAGGTTCTGTTTAAAAAAAAAAAAAAAAAAAGGTGGCCAGGCAGTAGTGCTGCGTGATTTTTAACTCAGCACTTGGGAGGCAGAGGCAGATAGATTTCTGTGAGTCCAAGGCAAGCCTTCTCTACAGTGAGTTCCAGAACAGCCAGGGCTACACAGAGAAATCCTATTTCTAAAGCCCTCCCCCACCCACCAAAAAAAGTAACACAGATAACCCATGCATTCTGTAGCCTGGGTCTAGGAACCCCTCAACATCCACTGTAGTCTTGAAGGGTAAAGAGAATAAGGTTGGATCACCCTGAGCCTTATATTCAACTCTACACAGCAAAACAAGGCTTCTGACAGAAGAAGATGGGACCAGGGTGAGCTAAATATGCTGAACTGGTGATAATGGCCAGAGCTTCCAAATTCAACTTTGTATAAACTTAAAAAGACACAAGGCCTAAGAAAACAACTCAGAATAAACCAAGTGTGAATGTTTTATGTAGAACCTCAGAATTCAGATTTGTTTGTGAAACTGGTATTTCCCTCTCATTAACTAGGCCTCTTTACTCTGTAGTGAGCTCATCTAGAAATGCGTAATTCTTACCTTCAAATTTACTTCCAGAATAAAGCCAGTATCAAAATCCTAAGAGTAGTAGCAGAGAATGGTGATAGTGAGGAGAGTCAAAGATTTAGGAAGGCAGCAGAAGTTGTTGTTCAGTTGATGGTTCAAGCCAAACAGCTAGCCATGGCAAAAGAGAACATGGGCTATCTCCCACATACCGACAGAAGTCTCAGAAAGAGGGACCCATGTCTTGCCTGTCTTTGCCTCTTCTGAAGACTGTTTTTGAAGAGAATTGGGCAGGTTCTCTTTCTGCAGATAGACAGACAGATGAAACACATGCCGAATGGTGTTCTACTTTCTGAAAGAGTCCCAAGTCAGGAATAGGACTGAGCTCCAAATTTCTCATTTGTTCCTTTGGTTCCTGAGCACAATATAATGGCTCATTTTCTCAGAAATCAAAGTCCTCTGGAAGCCAAGTTGACATGCTCTCTCTGTATTAGAGAGGAAAGCCCAGGAAACAAGGAGAGCGGGCTAGAGAAGGAAGGGGGTTTTCCGCAACAGTTGACCTTCTCGTTCTAAGTGGCAACCTCTTGTGCTCTCATGGGACCATTATCTGCAAGATTGAAAAGCAAGAGGATGGCTAGACTAGCCCATCTGTTGCGTAAGGGAAGAGTCTGTGCCAGATTCCATCTCCCATCTCAGACTGTACAGTAAGGGTGTTTCATCTTGGAGTCAAATGAGGACATCCTAGGATAGGAGGCAGGGCGTGGGTGGTAAAAGTGAGACTGTACCTGATTCAAGTGCAGTTTCTACCACAGGGCATGCTCTCTGGACTGAGGGGCCCTGCTACCCAGGGGCAGGTGATGCTGAAGTATAAAATGGGAGCCCCTACCCCACCTTTTTTGAAAGCCAGAATTTCAAATCTTAGAGAGATCGCTCATTGAAACCCTTTTCAGGTAAGCAAATCAAACCACACAGTTTAAGGCCTGTTAGAAAACACAGCCAATCACATCAGTTCACAGCAGAGCTTAGAACTTGCCCACTCTCAACGCTCTGATTCTTCACAGTTTCTCAAACATCAGACCTCTATTTGCATTTATGGCAAAATTTCCCAGACACCTTATGCAGTGAGAAGCAAGTCAACAACTCCTAAATATTCATGTGCTAATTAATGGCTCGATCTCAGTGGGTAAAGAGATGTCTATCAGAATCTATTTATCTTCATTTCTCCAGTGCTGTTTGGGAGCCAGGCATTATAAACACCCTGTGATGTTGCTGGCAGGACAGATGGGTGCCATCCACAGTGTGAGGGGGAGCTCTTCCTGCTAGCAGAACTCAGGTGTGGCTCTAATGAGACGAGGAGGAAGACTGTGTTTAGAGATGTAAGCACCGAAGTGTGTATGTCATCTGTGGGCACAGCAGTGCACGTCTGCCTTCATGACAGAACCCACAGAACCTCTGCTTCCTAAAGGGAGCATGACTGGAGGGAGAGGTGTGATTTTGTGAGCGTAAGTACTCTCATTCTCCCACTATTTTAATATCTTTCACATGGCGATGTCAAACTCAGAAGCCATCTTTCTTACATTCCCTCAAGTTTTTGGTGAAGATCAGGTTTCCGAAAGGAAACATTAAAGTTTACGGCCGGGTGGCTCTGCCGTTTGGAGCTGCAGTACTGGAGAGCTCGCCTGAATCGAGGGCTAATGGATGCTCTGAATTCTCCCAAATGGTGCATGTTTATTATTTTCTGCTGCTCACAGCTCCCTGCTTTCCTCCTACTCTAATATCCTTCTCCTATAAAAGCCACACCCAAGCAAGGCACCGTGTAAAACTTTCCTGCCCCCACCATGTTTATTTGGAAACACTGATCTGTTAAGATATGTTAAACATTACCCACACTCGAGAAGAAAAGGGGAGAAAGGGCTAGCACTCATTCAAGAAGGGAGATGGCATATGTTGGAATTTGAAATTTAAGCCTCATTGGTTAGACCTACCATCTAACCAATCATCATGCCTCCACGGAGCCTTGAGAGATGGTGTTTACAGCTCAGCATCTAGAATACCTCATCTGTAATATGCTGGCTTAGACAAATTGCCTGTGTGCCTCAAAGGCACGTTCTGGGGATAAAATAAATAGAGAAATCTGAAAGCGTGTGTAAAAAGTTGAAGGATGAGTTGGAGAGGTAGCTCAGTGGTTAAGCCGGCTGCTCTAGCAGACAACTTATGTAGGGTTCTCAGCAAGTACATTGGGCAGCTCACAGCTGCCTTTAGCTCTGGCTCCACAGGATCAACGCCTCTGGCCTCTGCGGGCACTGGCACCCACGTGGTCATACCAACACAGACCCGCACTCATACATATAACTAAAAGTAGCACACACCTTTATCCTGGCACTCAGCAGGCAAAGGTAGGAGCTCTCTGTGAGTCCAGGACAGAGCTGGTCTACATGGCAAGTTCCAGGACAGTCAGGGCCATACAATAAAAAAAAAATAGCACCCATAACAAAAACAGTTAAAGGCTCTGAAGAAAGCGGGCAGAGAGCAGCCCTTCCCATTCTGTTTTTGTTGCTCACTCCACTCCACGGTCGTGGGTGTGACTTGTGTTGTCTCCCCAGGTGACCCACCCTAACTCTGCCCCACATGAGACATGCGATGCCTGCAGCTCTCTCCGTTTGATCTTCAGAATTCTGTCATCAAGTAATGCAGGGATAATTTCCTTCTGTTTCGATGGAAAACGAGTCTGCAGTGGACTCGTTTGCCCAGGGCTGGTGAGTGAGCATCACAAAACCGCAGAGTTGGAAGGCAGGCCGAGTTCTCTGCTGGCTCTAGACCACATCACTGCTCTCAGAGTGAGCTTTGGTTGGTATTGGTGTGTGCGTGTAGGTGTTGTGCTTGTTATTGTGTGTGTGTGTACACATGTATGTGCTGCTGTGTGTGCATTTGGAGGCCAGGGGTTGGCACTGGGTGACTTAATTGGGTGACCTTATTTTAAGGGGACAGGTCTCTCACTACCCTGAGAATGACCTTTTGGCTAGACCAGCAGCCAGCAAGCCTCCAGGATCCTCCTGTCTGCCTCTGCACGGGGATGCCAGGCACACCTTACCATGCTATGGTTTCACTTTGTAGCCCAGGCTGACCTCAGACTTACAGTCCCCCTTTCTCAGCCTCTTGAGTGCTGTGAGTACAGATGTATTCCACTACTCCTGATGCCCAAACTAAGCTTTGACATGAGGAAATCTTGGCATCAGTGTGTGATTTGTGCTGGGCAGACCCCTGAGGCTTGAGGACAGAGCAGATTCTGGGGATTTCTTGTCAACATTCAGCTATCCCTTCTCATCTCCATTGTCACACAGTTTTTCCACTCTGCTGTCTGCTCCCAATCTTCCTAATACGGAGTCCAGGATGAGCTCATGCCAGAGGGAAAGGAAGACAGAAACCCAATGTGGTTTCTGAAACTAGTTCTTTGCTTATTTATTGCATCTGTAGTTTATAACACTTTCAAACTGGTTTGTCACATGTATCATTTATTTGCAAGGGGCACAGGGGAAGTTCACTTGCTAATGCCTTTTGTGAGCTGATAACTGCTGCAGGGGAATGATGACCATGGGGGGTTCTTTAGATAAGGGCTCAGTATACTATATTTTAAATGGCCAGAAAACTAGTAATTTAAGCTTTGTAGCTCATTGTTCAATTACTTCCCCACAGTAGAAAAACTGCAAAACATGCCTGTGTGCCACTAAAAGTTTATTTACAAAGTGGTAACAGGCCAGATTTGGCTCCCAGTACAACATTTTCCAATTCTGCTTTATTCTGTCTTAAAATATGTATGGTAAAACATTAAAATATTTGTGTGCAAAGTCTTATATGGCAATTTTTATATGATATACGATAAAAGAGTGAGATCCTAATTATAAGATCCTGGCATCACACACTTTGTGAAGCCAATAGCCATTCAACAACAGTAATTACCTGGTAAAAATAAACTCTGTATGAGTGAGTTAGAATATTTAGCAATTATTCTTAAAATGTTGGAGATGATAGGTAGTCTCTCTGAACACTTTGGTTTAAAAAAAAATCTAATTTCGCCTGCATTATTTAAGCTCACTGGCAAGGCTTAGCTAGGGAGTCGGGTGTCAAGCTGGCAGATCTGTTCTCCCCTGTTTCCAGAGCCAGTAATCGACAAACCCAAGCCACCTGCTCTGTGCCCGGGGCTGGGCAGGTGCGATTCAGGGAGCAACAGTCCTGTGTTCAGAGAGCCACTGTCTCCAGGGGTTACCAGAGCTGGTCCTCCCCTCTGCTGCTATCATTCTGTTTCCATGGAAATGGGCACTTCCAATGCTGAAACAAGGCACCTGAAAATTTAAAACAGTGATTGTTTAGACTCCTTCAGTTTCTATGGAAATCACAGCTAGCAATCAAGGGCCACTGTCTGGATCATGACTGTTTTCGTCCCTGAGAGAGGAAGCCAGGTTTTGTACAGCAGTCTTATCTATAAAAAATAGGCACGATAACCGTTACCTGACTCATAGAAACAGCACACAGATGAAGTAAGGTCCTGCATGCAAAGCACTTAGCACAGGGACTGATGCTGGAGAGCCCACCAGATCAGTAAAAACAATTAGGAAATGATAGGTGTTGGAGACAGGTATGGAAATGAGGCCACAGAGAGTGACAAATAACAGGTAGAATCTTTCTACTGAAAAGTGAAGTGAGAAAATAGAGGTAAAATGATCTGCCTGCTTATGTTCTCAATAACTGGGAAACACACAGAGATGAAACACAGACATGGCACTGTAACTGGGGTTTTTCACTGTGAACTCAAATATTTTTTATCTTTGCAAAGTGGTTTTATATTCCACATTTAACTTCAGCTTCTGTTAGCATGCACTGTTCTATCTTCATACATTTTTGTAGTTTGTTTAATTTTTTATGATCTAGGGGATCTCAAAGAGAACATAGAAGTGGGCTTTCTGGGGGCAAAAAAGCTATTTGGGGGATATGCGAGATAAAATGCTGCCTCTTTGTAAAGTGAACATAGCCTTCTGTGTCATTCTGGGTTCATTATCCTGGCAAAGCCTGGCACTGTCGGCACTCTCTCCCTCTCACCAGGACAGAGCTAAGGGGCCAAGTCCAGGTGCTGATATCAACAGCATTTGTTGCCTGTGTATGTGGGGGATCACAGAACCATCCAGGATTGGAGAAATGATACAGACACTGCAGCAACAACCAGTAGAAAAACCAGGTGTTGTAGCTCTTCCTGGAATCAGATGCACTCTGTCTGCCTCCTCATCTGAGCTGGAGGGGCCGTCTCTTCACCTGCAATGGCTATTCTTGGCTGTCAACCTGACTACATCTAGAACTAAAACCCCAAAATAGAGGGCACATCTGTGAGGGTTTTTGTTTGCTTGTTTGTTTTCGTTTAATTTGAAGTAGGAAGATTCAATTCTAACCAGATCTTTGTTAGAAAGACATACCCTTAATCTGGGCTGAACCTTCTGCTGGAAGTCCATGTAAGGACATGGAAGAAGGAAGCCTTTCCCGTTCCCTTGCTTGCTCTGGCCTTGTTAGCAAGTCAGTTTATTCACTGTCATTAGAACCTACTTCTTTGGGATTCCAGCATGTACTGAAGACCAGTTGAGACAGCCAGCTCGTGGACTGAGCAGCTACTGGATTCTTGGACTTTCTGTTCATAATAGGCCATTGTTGGGTTAGCTGGACTGCAGCCTATAAGTCATTGTAATAAGTTCCCTTTATGTAATTTATATATATATTATATAAATATTTATATAATATTTAATATAGTATATAAATGTAATCTATTGATAATATATAAATATAATATATTATATACATATAGTGTACATGTGTGTTCATTCATTCTATAGGTTCTGTCCCTTTAGAGAACCCTGACTAATACACCTGACCTTTCTGCTTACTCTCTTCATAGTGAAACACTGTTTTAGAAGATTAAATAACTTTTAAATGGGATTCCTATCATGACATAGAACTTAGAAGACTGTTGGAAACATTTTTAACTAGTGGCAATGCACGTTCTTTCTGGAGAACTATAAGGCAGAACATTCCAACCCCCTAGTGATGTTTATGCCTTTCCATTCATTGGCTTCTCTTCTGGGAACCTATCCTGAGGAAATAATCCAGCATGTTGACAAAAATCCCCCTTGAACTATTATTATTTTTTCTGTCTTAGGAAGAAAAACCTGCAGGGGACTGAACAGTTTTATGCCTCACAAGATGTTTATATACTTGGGACTGTGCAACCCTGAAGATGATTACAATTTTTTTGACAAAGAAATTCTTGGGTTTCATAATTAGTTTTTTAAATCAAGCCTTTGATTTAAAAACACATGTCTATTTCTATTTGTTATAACAAACATGTAATGTAAAAATGAAGAGAAATAGGCTAGGGAGACTGCTTAGTGGATAAAATGTTTGCCATGCAGTCATGATGACCTAATTTGATATCTAGATTCTACACAAAAGCCAGACGTGGTGGCATGCACTTGTGACCTCAGCACTGGGCAGTGGCAGGTGGGCGTCAGGATCAGCGGACAACCAGTCTGCACAAAACAGCAAGTTTCAGTGAGAAACCTTGCCTCAAAAACATGATAGAAAAATAATTGAAGATGGCATTACAGTATCAAACTCTGGTTTTTATGTTGCTGGCAATACATATGTGCATACATGCATAATACACAGACAAACATACACACGTAGAACAAAATAAAGTGAGTCACACCAACAAGAAGATTGTAAGTTATTGTAAAGTTAATGTCTAGACATGAGAAATTGGGGAATACACTAAGCTGCTGCAGCAAAGCCATTCACTCCCTTTGACCGTCACATCCACTGCCTTCTCCTTTGAAATAACACCAACACTGGTTTGGGTGTACTAAACTTTTAAAACAACTTTCTCCATTATTCCTCATGAGCTTCTGATTTTTCTGTATTTCTATAATAGCACATGTGTGTGTTTATGCAGCCAGAAACAGTTTAAAAGAAAAGTGAAACTTTAAATAAAGATACCATCTTATGCCCATCAGAGCAATATATATATATATATAGCAATTCATGTAATAACACTGTTTGCTGGGATGTGAGAAACGAATAGAGACTGTTACAGTATTTCAGGAAAAAGTGTTAATTGACAGCTACTTTAGAAACTGATTTTGTGACGCTAAGGGTACCTCTTTTTAACTCAGTGGTGACAATTCTATATGCATGTCCTAAAGGAGCGCTCATGAACATACAGAAATAGGCCAAGGGACATGAGTTACTACCCGTGACAGTAAAACTCAGAGGCAAAGTAAATATTTATCTGCAGTGAAATGGATGCAGCAGTTAACACAGGCTTATTTATTACATCTGTGTTATAAATGCAGTTAATAAATAAATGAGTGATATGGTCTGCTTTACTTATATAAAACTTAGAAATGTGCAGTGATACACGTCTGCAATCCCAGATACTTGCAAAGAAGAAGCAGAAGGAACATGAATTCGAGGCCTGCATGGGCCTCATGGTGAGAGAACTCTGTCTCAAAGAAAAAATATTCAAACTGCTTGCTATTCCAATTAACATGGGAAATCCTGCTCCATTATGTTTTCCTATTGAACATAACTGAATGACGACGCAAACAGAACATGCAGAGTGGCAGTCTGAGGATTCTAGAACACCAATGAGATCAGGGAAGATTCTGGCTTGCGGTAGGACTGCAGGGTAGGGCGTTACCTGCCCTCCTCTGTGTCTCCTGGACTGTTCTCATAGGGACATAGAGAATCCCCCTGAATATGGAAGGATGCTCCAGGGGCAGGCCTCCCTTCTGGTCAGAGGAGCCGGAAAAGCAGCACCTGTCAGAGAGAGCTGGGGGCTCTGTGTGTCTGTTCTTCTGCTCCCCAATCCCATGAGTGGAATCAGTAGCACTGGTGACAAGAACAGCTAGGGAGTCACCTCTGACCCCAGAGAACACATCCTCCATCTGATGTTAGTGGCTGTCCCAGGAAGAGAGCCTATTGCTTTTCTTTTCTCTATCAGCAACCGACATGGCCACCCGGGCAGACCAAATAGCACATACAGCATGCATAAGAAAAGCAAAGCCTTGTATTTCTAGGCTGAGGTCAGGAAAGGGTCAGGATAGAGAGGGCTCGCTGAATATGAGTAGACCTGTGGGCTCAATCCCTAACCTTCACTTGGGTGGATATGATCTTAAATTGCACACTAATGACTCTGAGAATTGAATTCAGGGATAGACCATTACTTGGGTCCCCAGATGATGTAGGATGGCAAATATCCAGAATGTATCTGAATGATGTTGCTAAGCCAGAGATGAAAACTAATGAGATAGTGTGTGATTCATGCTGTGCCATCCTCTGACAACTGAGGACAGGGCGATATCTGAAGATTTCTTGTCAGCTTTTGTTATTCCCTCCTGTCTAAGCCAACATGCACCTTTCAGAAGCATTCTTTGTTTCCACACCCTGTGGTCAGTACCAACTCCAGGGTGAAATCAGCCCAGACAGGAAAGGAAACAGCAACCTGCTTTTTCAGCAAGTTTTTCTTGATTAGTCTATCACATGTGTAGTTTATAACAGCTTTTGACCACTCATGTTTATATCATATAATCACTGAGTCCTTTATTCAGGGCTGCAGAGGAGACCTAAAAATGGTTAAATTCCTGTCTTAACATTTGTCTATCATGAGTTGGTAAATATTGAAGTGGACTGAATAATATCTGTATATTATAAAAATAGAACATATATTCTTACATATGGAAAAAAATTGAGATACACTTCAGTGTTACCCATAATACTGTGAGGGAAAGATATCTCCTCCAGTTAACTTCAGTTGCCAACCTGACATAACCGGGAAGAGGGAAGCTCCAGGAATTACCTCTAGCTGATTGGCCCGTGAGCCTGTCTGTGGGGCGTTTTCTTGGTTGCTCATTGGTGGAGAAGGGCTCAGTCCACACCTGATGAATCACACCTGGACAGATAGATCTGAGCTGTATAAAGAAGTAGGTTGAGCTCCTGTGAGAGCCACCTTTCCTGGATAAGTGCAGCTACCACGCCTCATCAAAGAAGCCTCTTTATTATTTATTTTTTTGAGCAAATGGAGACCATCAGAGAAAAACCACAACTGGACACAGTGCAGAGATTAACAGGGCATCCCCAATGGATACATCTACATCACCGCTCCTGCCTCTACTGCTCAGGGTACGCTGCCAAGGGAACATCACAAGAGAAGCCACAGAAAAATTGTGAAAGCCAGAATACCAGAAAGTCTGCTATGAAAATATCTCCTAGAAATGTCTGCACAAACAAGACCAGAACAATGGCAATATCAATGAACATGTTAATGCAGTCCCTTTGACAAAGAGCTATAGGTACCTGATGACTACTCGGAAAAGGAGAACTCATTCCTGGGGATGAGTCCCCTAATTGGTTGTCTAATGCAGAGTAGTCATCCTTGAAGCCATTTATACACCACCAACAAAATGGACTCAATATGTGTCTGTGATTACAGGTATGAACACACATATATGCAACAACTATAATCAAAGAGAAAGTGGGAGATATTGGAGGGGTTTGAAGAACGGTAGCTGGGAGAGACTAAAGGGAAGAAAGAACTACAACTATTTTAACTAAAGTTATTAAAAAGAAAATAAATCCATTGAAAAAGTCACTGACAGGTCTACATGAAGTTTTAATTTAAAGTTTTAATCCAATTGTATTAAGTGTTAGTAGGGAAATGAAATAAAATTAAAAGATTAAAAAAAATTAAAACAAAGAAAGAAAGCTGAACAAGTCATGGGGACTGAGCCAGCAAGCAGCATTCCTCCAGTCTCTGCTTCAGCTCCTGACTTCAGGCCCTTGCCTGGAGTGCCCTCCGAGCCTCCCTCTGATAATGGACTGTGAGATAGGAGTGTAAGGTGAAATAAACCCTTTCCTCCCCAAGTTAATTTTGATCAGCGATTTATAACAGCAACAGAAAGCAAACTAGGATAATGTCTTAAACAAATATAAAACAAATTGAACTGACTGGAAGTTTAAATTTTACATTCAAAATTTGCTTGCGGAATGTAGCAAAAGCCATGCTTAGAGGGGAAGTGTTAATTTCAGATGCTTATTAACAGAAGAAGAATGATGACCTAGACAATTCAAGAAGTTAGAAGCTGGGGACATAGTTCGGCAGTAAATGATTTGCCTAACCAGTACAAACTTCAAATAAAATAGAAGAGAAGATACAATAACGATAAAATAATTAATGAAAGAATATTAAATTATTTTAAAGCATAATGCTATTTGGTGTGTTAGTTGAGACTGATTGAGAAAAATATAGAGTATGTGTAAACAGCCAGGTATAGAATTCCAGGTAGGGAAATAGGAGGTGCCCCTTCCAGTGCTACAGAAAGGAAAAGGCTGACCAGGGCCTCATATATGTGTGCCAAGCAAGTGCTCTACCACTGAGTCGTAAATATTAATAGACAAATCCCTGGGCAAATGCAACTTACTAAAATTGACACCAGAAGAACTGAAATCTTATAATGCCCTTTTGTGTGTATGTGATAGATGCCTGGAAAGGAGGCTGAAAGTTTTAAAATTAACTTAAGAGTCAGAGAACTGGAAGGGAATATAGTCAGTACATCGCTTTATAACTGTCCTATAAGAAAACACGTGTCCAGATTCAAGAAAACCTCGAGCATGCAAACCATATCAAATGATGAAGGCAATCGCCTTTTAATCTAATTAAATGAAGTAAAAATCAATTTAAAGTTCTTTGGTAGGTGCAAGTAAACTGGATAAAATGATCTTGAACTTGATAAAATTAAAAGGTTGACACTGAGGAAAGGCAGGCTGGTCCTTTGTCTCCTCACTTCCTCTGATGTTTCACAGTTCTCACCTCCTTGCCAGCGAAGGGGTTCTTACTGTCCTCATGTCAGCACATTTTTCTCTTCGAATTTAGGAAAAGACTGGTCTATATTTGCCTTGGCACGTCTCAGCAGTGAGAGCAGCTCACTCCGTTTTCTTTCTCTCTCCTCATTCTGGGATGACACATCTATAAGCCACAGATGCACCCTCTTGCAGGGGATCTGCCGTCAGTTTGGAAGGATTCCTTGTAAGTCCAGCTGGCTTTAGGCTTGCCCATAGTGCAGCACCTGCTGCTTGTCACTCTTACCTTTAGACTAATGGCTTATGTTTGTTATTTTCTTATCACTGTGATAAAATGCCTGACATGAACAACTCTAGGAAGGAATGATTTATTTTGGTTCACAGTGTCAGAGAGTCAACCCACTGCGGCAGGGTGTGTGACAGATGGGACATCTCACAAGATGGTGGTCAGGAAGCAGAGAAAGGGAAGAGACTGGAGAGTTACAGCGTCCAACAGCACATGCCCAGTGATCTGTTTACTCCAGCTAGGTCCCTTCTGCAGAAGTTCCTACCACCTGCCATAATAGTGCCACCACCCTGAGAACCAATCCTGCTGTAGACTTTTCATAGCAGAACAATTCAGGCAACTGGAAAGTTCTGGCTAAATCTTGGGTGTGGCTGCTGTGTCACATGCACATCAGTAGGTGGCAGAGAGGAGCGAAGCTGTGTCTGTGCTTAGTGTTCTGATGTATGAATGAATGATTAGTAGCCTAACATTCCCTGGGGAGGGGGAGAAGCAAGCCTGAGATGACCACCAGTCTGGTGCTAGTCAGGCTCAGATGGGCTTCCAAAGCGAGGAACAAGCTGGGGCCCCAAATAGATGAGCTTCTAAAGGGGCCACTAGGATAGGCTCAGCAAAGAACAAGCCCATGTCCACAGTGCCTGGGTAGGGAGATAGCCTAAGATGACCACCAACCCAATGCCACACAGGCCTGGGGGTGGGAGGGGGAGACTATGCTCTAGATGCCTGGTGCCAAACTGCACAAGCAGGACATAGCACTCCTGAGCCACTCCTGAAATGATGCCAGACACTCAAAGACCCTGGACACCACTAAGAGGAGCAGGTAAGTGGTGGAAAAATGGAAGAGAAAGAGAAGGATGTGGGCACAATGAAGAGAGGCAGAACTGGAGACTCGAAGTTAGTGAGGAAGAGCCTGATATAAGTAGCCAGTGATGCCACCTTGGACCAGGGTGGTCTGTGCTGCCACTGGGGGCCATCGTGACCCTGCAGCAGCAGGGGACTGTTAACTACCAAAGGCCAGGTGGACACCCCTGGTCTGGGCTGCCTCCCGGGGACATGTTGATGTCTGAGGGCTGTACAGAACTGGCCCTACCCCTCATCTGGGCATCATGGGAGAGCTATTCCTGGGGGAATAAGAGAAGAAGAGTTGACCTCACCCCTAGACAGCTGCAGTACTTGGGGAGTACTGGGCCATGTACATTGTGGGAGTTGCATGTGAGCCGGCACTAGGGATACAAGTATAGGAAAGATGGCCCTACCACTCCTCTCCCTTTGGTGGCATGGATGAGGGAGAGATACCCTTCTCCCCACTCACCACCTCTGGCAGGTGGGAGGCCTGGCCCTGGAGCTGTGAGAGCAGGAGAGCTGCCTTTCATCAGCTGCAGCACTCAGGAAAGTGGGTCCTGCACCTTGCCTGGACAGCACAGTAGAGTTGACCCCAGCAGCAGGCATGCAGATGAGCCCCAAGAGTCTGAGCATGGGAAATCTGATCCCACCACTTATCTACTGTGGGGTGACATGGGCAAGGGAGAGAGAGATACACCTTTTCGTGCCTTTCCACCTATCGAAGGCAGGAGAGCTGACCCTGCCCTTCATCTGCTGCAGTACTCAGGAGATCAGACCCTGTATCACCCCTGGGCAGCACAGTAGAGCTGACCTTAGGTGTGGGGGTTGTGGTTGAACCCTTGAAGGTGTAAGTGTGGGAGAGCCAGCCCTGCCTCTTATCTGCTGTGTAGTGGCATCAGCAAGGGAGAGATCCCTCCCCTATCTTTTGCCCTCACCACTGGCAGCTGTAGTGCTTGTCCCAATGGGGTCATGAAGGAGGGAGAGCTATCCCTGCCTTCTGCCTGCTACAACAGGCAGAACTGGAAGAACTGGCCCTGAACCTCACCTGGGCAACACAGTACAGCTGAGCCTAGATGTGGGGATTGCAGGTGAGCCAGCCTAAGGGCATGAGCCCGGAAGAACCACCCTGCCTTTTGTCTGCTGGGTGGTGAATTGAACGAGAGACACCTCTTTCCCTCCCTAGTCCCTATGACAGGTGGAGAGCTGGCCCAGGGGTTAAGAGAGTGGGAGAACTGGCCATGTCTCTCACCAGCAGCAACAGTCAGGAGAGAAGGCCCTGCCCCTCCCCTGGGCAGCAGGGTAGAGCTGGCCCTGATTGCAGGGGTAGCTGGTGAGCTGATCCCGAGCACATGAGAGCAGGAAAGACAGTGATCAGCTCAGATACCTCTCAGGCCTACATCCTGGACTTTGAACTGGCCTACTCCAACATCTACCCCACTTACAAACTGCTGGAGTACATGAAGGAGCTGGTTCTATAAATCCAAAGCTATAGGATCTGTATTTCACAGGATATCTGAGAGGAGTCCCAGTGATGTTCTAGTATTGATAAAGTAGCAGCAGCCAGAGGCTTTGTACTAGACCAATGAGTCATTGAAATGAATGTTTACAAGCAAAGAAGTGTGTACAAAGGGGTACACTGTGGGACACACTGTAACATACTACAGCTTCCACAATGAGATTTTTTTTTCCTCTATTGGGGGGAGGTTGCAAAGGTGGAGGTCAGGTGGAGAGGGAGAGATGAGTGAGATTGAGGAGCATGATGTGAAATTCACAAGTAACCAATAAAAAGGTTTTTTTTTTTTTAAGTTTTGATTTGGCTCTGCCTCTTTTCTGTTTGGAGTCTACTCAAGTCACTTCTGTTGCAGTATTATGCATTTATGTTTCAATATTGCCTTGCCACAATCTTCAGCTTCTCCACAAAGCCCTCCTGGCCTATCCTCTGCTCTTCTGTAGGCATGTTCTTCATTCTTAGCTTGGTGACCAGCTCAGGGGCTCCTATCTCAGACAGTAGCTCTAGAATCACTTTTACCAAGACAGGCATTGTGGAACAGTGCACAAGGGAAGGTTAAAATCAAATCAGGACATGAGCTCAGTGGCTGACTCTTTGATCACCTCCCCCTGAAGGGGGAGCAGCCTGACCAGGCCTCAGAGGAAAATTAGGAAAGACAGTCCTAATGAGACCTGACAAGCTAGGGTCAGATGGAAGAGGAGAAGGTCCTCCACTATCAGTGGACTGGGGAAGGGGCATGGGAGGAGATGAGGGAGGAGGGAGGACAGGATTGGGAGGGGATGACGGTGGGAATACAGCTGGGATACAAAGTGAATAAATTGTAATAAATAAAAAATTATATTTTAAAAAAGAAAAATAATCAAATCAGGATCTGCTCAGAGTATTGCCTCTGGTCCTTACAAGGTTTTTCATATTAGACTTTTGGGGTCTCACTTTCATATATAAAAGGAAAGAAATTATGATTATTTGCTAGGTCTGAAAGACCATTAGTGGGTATTTAGAAAACACCAAATCTGGGTTTACAAGTTTATTCCTTGAATTTCCATGACTAGAAATTACTATTGCTGCCACTCTCTTCTTGCAATATGGAGTGGCCTACCGTCTTTTTTTTCTGCATCCATGCTAAAATCTGAAGGTCCAAGCTTTCTTAAGAAGGAGAGGCAAGAACCACAACTGGACATATAGTGATTCTATTATACCACTGACTAGAAGTAGCGTTACATTCCACACATTAAAAAGCTTGACCATGGTGTAGAGGAAAATCTGAGATCAGAGCTCACCCACTGAATTGTTCAGTATCTGAGCAATGATTTGGACAGAGATATCATCCTAGTTAGGCTTTTATTGCTGTGATAGAACACCATGGCCAAGTCACCTTATAAATGGAAGAGTTTATTTAGGCTTACAGTTCTAGAGGAATGAGAGTTCATCACTGTCATGACAGAAAAGCATGAGGCTTTGTGGCTGGAGCAGCAGCTGAGCGAACACATCTTAAACTACAAGCAGGAAGGAGAGAGCTTCCATCCAAAAGGTGTTTAAGGGTCCCCATTGGTAATTTCCTCATCATAACAAAAGCATTTTGGCTATGCAAGAAATTTCAAGAATTTGGAGTTTTGATGCCAAGAACCCAAGATAGGCCCTAAATTCTTTCCCACACCAGAGCATTTCATAAGTACTCTTCCACTAGAATAAGAGGTCCTATTCTCTCTGAAAGATAAAAGGTGTATTCCAAAGCCAGAAGGTAAGAGATGGACAAAAAGCTAGAAGACACATAGGCATGAGGGGACACAACCTGAACTTGAGCTAAATCAAGGTGAAACAGTTAAACAATTCATCCAATCTGCTGTTGTTGTTGCTGGCGGATGGAGTTAATTGAGAGAGTCGCAATGTAGCCCATGCAGGCCTACAGCTCTCTGTGTAGCCCTAGATAGCCTCAAGCTTGCCGTCCTCTGGCCTCGTACTCCTGAGTGCTAAGGTTCCAGGTGTGTGTCCTCACATCTGGACACCTTTGTTACACAGATTTTTTTGACTTCTCAAGAATGAGTATGGCTGGTGATGAATTCTCCTTAACTAAAGGTGGCAGTTAGGACTTTTAAATGTACTTCAAATTTATTCTTTGATAAGTTCATAGATACCTGTCATATGTGCTTTTATCACCCTCATTTGGGAATCTTTGCTTTGCAAATGCAGTACTTCCTAAAACAGGTTCTAAGGTGTGTTTGCTGCTTTGGGTTATTTTTTCAATGTTATTGAGCAACTTTTTTTTTTCTGTAAGAAAGGGCAAAGACAAGAAAGAGGAAGAGGGAGACACACAGAGAGAGACAGAGAGACATACAGAGAGAGAGAAGAGGGATTGATAATTGGTTGTTAGGTCCAAAGTGGGCCCCCAATCTCCCAAATGACCATCTGTGCTCAGCTCAGGCTGAACTCTGATAAGACAAACAGAGGATTGTTGGTAAATAAAGATAAATCTAAAATCAGCCTCCCTCAGGGCCTTGTGAAGTGGGATTCTATCTGGAAGAGCCACTAATAGTTTGCTGCTGAAAGATTACATTTCCCAGCTTCCCTTGTGGTCTACAGAAGTCATTTCCACACCTATAAGAAGTTACACCTTTGCTAGCCCAGTGATGGTGCACAACTTTAATCCCAGCACTCAGGAGGCAGAGGTACGTGGATGTGGATCCCTGTGAGTTCAAGTCCAGCCTGGTCTACAGCCTGAATTCCAGGCTGTCCTAGAACTCAGTGAAATCTCATCTTGAAAAAAGCCATAAAACAAACAAACAAACAAAAAAAAAACAAAAACAAAACACTTATCTTCTTCTGTGGATATTTTGGCCATCCTCACCTGTGGGTAAAAAAGGTGCTCCCCGCTTCTAAGTAAATGTGGTCCCATCTAAGGTCAGACCAAGCCTCTCTTTTTCTCCCCCCTTTCATCTCTCTACAGTTGCTCTTAAATGATCTAACATAATGGTTCCAGACTGTATTTATGGTTTAAAGTTTTATTTTGATGGCAAAGGATCTTCAAATAAATCCCTGATTCCAATTTCTAAGGCTCTAACTTAACAGAGACAAACTATAAAAATCCTAATCTTATAAATAGTACCAACTTGTTATAAACTATTACAGATAATTGACACATTCAAGTTTATGATCACCTTACAAATGATCAAATTATTTAATGTGCTCAGAACTATGCTTATATGTCATGCTAAGTGCAAATGTAATTTATTTATGAAGACAAGCTTAGAGGGAGAGACCAATTTATATCTCCCACTCTATGGTCTCCTGTATATAAGCCTGAAACAATTAAGTCGAAACAAGTTTAAAACAAACTTAAAGTTATTTTAATGCAAAATAATATTCAAAATCAGGTATGAAAAATTAGTTATAAAAAAATAAATGCTTGAGTAAACTGGGCTAAATTTACGATGGTAGGAAGTCCCCAGGCTCAGGTAGTTCCCTTAGATGGAACACAAGTTCCCTTGGATGGAGCACCATCCCTCCAGAGTCAGTTGCAAGCTAGCCACCATACAGAACAAAAGAACAAAGAAGTAAGACCTGCCAGAAGTCGGCTGCTTCTGCCAGCTCCAGTTTTATAGGTTAAACCAGATAAAATGAAACCAAACCTCTTCCTTATTTAAATATGAATAACCCTCATGTCTCACAGAAGAGGGGACAGGATTCTCTCACCCAGAGGATGATCTCAGAGTCTGCAGCCACATCCTAAACATCTCAAACAGCAGAGTGGCAAACAGCAATCATTCTGCCCCTGATACCTCCTGAACTGACCTGTGAAGGTGCTGTGAACAGGAACTCTGTATATAAGCCTACCATAACTGGTGTGGACCTGCATGCTGGTTAAGTGGGTCATGCCCTGAACTCTGGAATTCAATTCTTTCTCTTAGTAAAATGAATTCCAGGGTCTATACCCTAGCCACCCACATCCCATGATTAAAGAAGGATGCCAGATACTGTCATCAAACTCACAGCTTGGAAAGCTATTCAGAATATCCATGTGGTGTCTTTGACAATTGGTCTTGTGTCTGTAGAGTCAGTGAATTATTCTATTAAGTGAGATCCCAAGGCCTCAGATTCCTCAAGAGGAGATGACTTGGATGAAGGAGATTCTCTCTGGCCTGAGCTCACCGTAGTGCTTTGGGAATACAATCTTGTCTCTACCCAGACAGAGAGCTCCAGGGCCAGCACCTGTGCTCCTGCCTTGACGCCTAAAAGGAGTGTAAGGGCTTTGTTGTGAGGTGAAGTGCCTGAGTGAAAAGGAGACATCACTGTTCTCCAGGCATTCAGCGAGACTTGGGAATATTTTCTTAAACAATTTCAAAAGCCAAAACCTCATTTAATATGGTTACCTTGCTTTACAAATTATGCCTCTAAACAACTGATCTATTTTTAAGTAGAATAATGTTAAGAAACATGCCTCCTGCTGTCAGCATATGCTGACCTAGATGTTTGTTTTTCCACAGAGGGAGTAAAGGGTTGGCTTTAGCCCTCTTTTTTAATTCAGTCCATGTTACATGTAAATATTACAGATTTGACATGACTGACTGCTTTCATGTTTCATCTGTTGGTTGAGTGTATGGAATAAGAATGTTGAAGAGATTTTTTTAAAAATGTTTTGTTAATAGGATTAATTTTATAAAACTTTGTAAAGTGAATCATTTACTCTTGACAAGGTAGGCACTGTCTCTGGGAGTATTCTTTTTAAATTATAATTGGAAATAATTTATTTTTGGAGAATGCAACTGAGAATTAAATTATCTCTTTGGATAGCCTGACAATAGGAAATATATTTTTTGTATAATTTTGGAATGCAGGTATAACAATTTGATGCTAACAAAAATGTGTATTTTTAACCAGGTGTGGTGGCACATGTCTGTAATCCCAGCATGCAGAGAGGCAGAGGCAAGCAGATATCTTCGAGTTCGAGGCTATCCTGGTCTACAAAAGTAAGTCCAGGACAGCCAGGGCTATACAGAGAAACCCTGTCTCGAAAAACAAAAACAAAAAAGTGTATTTTTACTGTTTCAAATACTAGATATGGTCATTTAAAGTAATAGTTTCAATTTTTAAATTTACCATATCAAATTGTTTCTAACAAAAATTTTGTTTTGCTTGAGATACTCCAGTTTTTGTCCATTAAGTAGTAGCTGATGTTACTAATATTTGAAACATATATACAAAGTCCATCATACTTGGAAACAAGGAATATCACTTAGATGCTCTCTGTTCAGAGTCACCCCTTAGATACTAACTTTAACTGACTCTCTTACAAAGCTTCCAGGTGCCGGGTCCTGTGCAGGAGTCTGGTGTAACAAACAGTTCCTTCTACACAACTCTGGGGCATGATCCAGCCAGTTGTACAATTGCATTTAACCTTAAGTTAACTCTGTATTTAACTTTACGTTCTATTGACAGGTTAATCTTGATGCAAAAGTTTTCTTCATGTTCTTAATGTTCTCAGCCAAGTTGTACAGTTATTATTCCCTGCCTTCTGTCTGGATCTTTGCCAATGGTAGAGTTTTATTGTGGCCCCTTGGATGGGTCCTCTTCTGAGGCACTCTAACTGATGATCCCCTCAATGCCCTCCTGTCAGCATTGAAGCAGTTACAACTCCTCCAAACTCCTAAAAGCAGTTCAGGTGACCTCTAAAAGATGGGCCATGGGCCATCCAATTCATCCCTCTTCTTGCTATTCTGGACATTGTTTGGGGGATTAAGAACTAAAACAGTTGGACTGAAGCCTCCTTTGCCTCAATTAACCTCTCTGTCTCTCCAGCTCAGATGGACTCAACATCCTTCAGGACCAGCTGGACTCCTTGGCTGTTGCTCCACAATGAAAAAGGACTAGCTCCTACTACTGTGCCCTCTCAAACAATGCTGCTTCCACACCAAAAAATCCTTACTGGTTTGAGATGGGGCCTCAAGATACGGGGGCCAGACACAAATTCCTTCTGGTTCCCTCTTGCTCTGGCTCCTTCCCTTGATCACTCTTTCTTCGTTATTATCCTCATACTTCTGTTTTAAACCTGTCTTTTATTTTACTTAGTGAACTTCACCCTGCACCCAAATGAAACATTCCATGCATGCTCTCCTAATAGTTTTCACCTTATAACAATTGCATGTGTCCCATCCGTCCCTGATGTAGCTGCCAAAAAGGGCCTTTTAGAAGCTGTGGAGGAATTCTGGTTAAAAGGGACCTTCATCCCTTCACGTGTGGACCCGATACAGTTCTTTACACCAGTCCTCTGTTTTCTCCTGCTCCCTTCCTTTGAGGCTCTGTAGCTCCCTGCCACTTCTGCTGGCTCATTTTGGTGCAACAGTCCTGACAATGGACTGCCACCCTGAGTCAATTCTGTTCCCATTTGTTCTCACCAGCCCACTCTGTCATTTCTGCCTCTGCTCTTCCGCCTCCCCCAACCTTCCCAGATAAACTTCTCAATTTTAATCTATATCCAAACCCTCTGCTTATGGTCCTCTAATAACTACTTTTTAAAGTATCTTCAGGAATGCAGAATGGCAATCACATAATCCACTGTACTAGGTCAGGTTAAGACCTGACTAGAGGACCCCTCTTGAATGGACTCAAAACTACCCTTTCTGACATAGACCCTTGTGCTGGCTGCTCTTACATCCACTTGACACACCACCTAGAGGTATTTGAAAGGAGGGAACCTTAACTGAAAAAAATGTTTCCATAAGATCCAGCTATGAGGCATTTTCTCAATTAGTGATCAGTTGGGGAAAACCCAGCCCATGGTGGGTGGTGCCATCCCTGGGCTGGTCCTGGGTTCTGTAAGAAAGCAGGCTGAACAGACCATAAGCAGCACCCCTCCATGGCCTCTGTATCAGCTCCTGCCACCTGGCCTGGCCTGACTTCCTTTGGTGATGAACAGTGATGCGTAAGCTGAATAAACCCTTTCCTCCTAAACTTGCCTCATGGCTATTGGTGTTTCATCGCAGCATTAGAAACCCTAACTAAGATTAAAGAAAAAACCCTTAGGGGGAAAAGAAAGCTATATAAAGCCCCTGTCCTACATTTTTATATCCTCTCAAAATTAGGAATGATACTTTCCTACTGAAAGACTACATTCCCCAGCTTCCCTTGCAGACCTCAGAAATCATTTCTGCTCCTGTAATGGGCCCCATCCAATCTTCTGAAGGTATTTTGGCTCTCCAAATACATGGATGAATAAACATGGTGTCAACTAAGGTCAGATCAAGCCTCTCTTTCTTTTCCCCTTTCATCTCGCTGCAGCTATCCTTTAATAATCTAACAACCACTTCCTCCTCATCTCCCCCTTCAGATGATAGCCTACCTCCAGAAATGGGGCATCTAGTTCCCTATTAACACATGCTTGTAACACTTGTAACAAAGTCCCCCAAACATGATAGCTCTTATGCACTTGGGACCACAAACCATACCTACAGCTACCCTAATTTCAAGGCTGGTCCAGCCTACAGGCCCTCTTCCAACACCGCAAACACACCTCTTTAAAAGCAGCAAGGCTGTCCCTGTCTTTTGCTTTCTCTTTGTCCCCAGAAAGATAACCATGGCAGCTTTTATTCCCCCCCCCATATGCCTTTTTTTTCCTACCCATTGTGCGGCTTAGTTTGGTGCTTCACTGCCCCTTCCCTTACAATAGTAACAAGAGCAGGAGATAGACAGTGGTGAACTGGGGACAGGACCCCAAAGCAGCAGTTCTGAGAATGTCCTGTGGGAGGTCATCATGTCACCAGAGATCATTTCCTCCCATTTCTTTGTATTCTCCTGAGAGAACGCTCTGCCTAGAGGCTGTACATGATGGAGGCTGAGTGGAGGCACCGGTACACCTGTGAGGGCCGACTGGCCAGACCAGCCATCCCATCCCATCCCAGCTTCAGCTGGCCTTCACAAAGGGCTGAATTTAGCAGTTCATGGTGCCCACTGTGGTGCCTGCAGTAGTTTGAGGAGTGAGCTAGCTCCCTCATTCTGTTAGGTGCCTAAATGAGGGCCAAGCAGGATTCCTGGTTCAAAGTGGAAAATAATATCAGGACTAAACAGAATAAAGCAGTGTTGGGTTTAATACGGGTATCTTGACATACACTTTAAACATAAGGATCAAGAGAAAAAGGCACCCCAGATCATGGGTATGGGATTCTCAAAGTTAAAACAACTCCTTTCATCGTCTTTTGTGGTTTGAATGAGAAATATTCCCATAGGCTCATGTATTTGAACACTCAGTTGGCGGTGCTGTTTGGGGAATGTAGGCTTATATTTTTCAAACACCTACTTGATTTAAGGTTCTTAAACACCTTTATCTCCCTTCCAACACCTCCCCCCCCCCCCACACACACCTTAGGTAGGAGCTTAGTAGGGAAAGGGGCTGTAGAACTCTTTTATAAACTACTTTCTGCTGATTAGGGTCAATGGGTCCTTAGGTGATTACCAAACTCAGTCTTCAGCATACCGGAAGTCTAGTCAAACAGCAAAGCAGCAGCCGAAATCCAAGTCAGCAGCACAAGAATGATTCAGTAGAAGTGGCTAGACTCCACCAAAACAGCACAAATCCACAAAAAACTCCACCAAAGCAGCTCAAGCAGTTCTATGGAGCGTTTCTCTGCGAAGACTGTCCAAGGATGGAACCATTGTAAAGCCTAGTAATGCAAAGACTGAGGGATGCAGAAAGCATTGTCTCACCGTCTATATAACCCTTCTCAGAGTCCCCATGAGGATGTTTTGCAGCTCACAAAAACACGCCTCTTGCACAAACCGATGTTTTAGCTGACCAACATCATGTGCCTCTTCACAGGGGCTGTTTTCCAAAGGGGGGAAACATTCCCACATCCCACACTTGGGACCCAAACAAAAAGCACAACCACATGACACAACTGAGTTCCCAAAGAAACCAGAAACTTCCACTTCATGGGAAGTTATGGAACTTTCAGGACCCAGAGGCTTGCTGGAAGAAATACCTCACTGGGGGTGGGCTTTGAGAGTTTATAGCCTTGCCCCACTTCCTGTTGACATTCTTTGCTTCCTGTGTGCAGATAAGATGTGATCCCTCATGCCCTCCCAGCTGTTACGGACATTTAGCCTTCCGGAACCCTGAGCCACATCAACTCTTCTTTGAGTTGCTTGTGGTCGCGCTGTTTTATTGTAGTGAAGGAAAAGCAGTGAATGCATCATATATGTCATGTTAGGGGCTTCAAGAATTACTGTCCTCCGAGGTCTAAATCTGATCACAGGTGGTTCCCAAGAGGCACCTGGAAGGATTGCAGTTGATAAGATTACAGGGACACAGGAAAGTGGGAGATCTTTACTTTCAGGTTGAGTCTTGTTTGAGATTCCGAGAAAGCATTTTCGCTGCTGTTTTAGCTATGTATTAAAGGAATGTTATTTCTATGCTGGCAAACTTTACACAAATCTTAATTGTGCTAGCAAGAGGCTTCTGCCAGACTGGGTGGGGGGGCTCACTTCCTTTCTCTACAGTTATAATTGCTCCTTTCTATCCTTTGGTCAGGAGTTTGTCCTTTACAGCTGTTAGTCTGGGATTTTAGTATGCCAGATTATAGTAATGATGATAAAGTTGATAGAACAATTGCTAACATTTTCAGTGCAATTAGGTACCTGGTGTTATGTTAGGACCTTCCTTTGCATGATCCTATTTCATTTTCAAGAGCCCCAGTCATACCTGCTCTTGTCTGACCTCAGGAGACCCCTGCCTTGTCATAGGCAGTCATGCTCTCTTCACAAATGCACTCACATAGGCTCTGAGAGCTTAGCTAACTTGTTAAAATGCTTTAAAAAGGCCTGTTCCCAACATTGGATCTTGAAATTCATACTTTAGCAGTTAGCACCATACCACTGCATGCTAGTTTGCCCTTAATGACAGATATATTGCTCCGAAGTTTCAGCTTAAGAGTCTTCTGTCGTCAGCTCTACCTATGTGCCACTTGTTCCTGGAAATCCTCACTGAGGACAGTCACATGGTAGTTGGGGTAGAGTTGGGGGCCCTAGGGTGAATTGTCAGCAGCAGTGTGGTGAGGGTTGCAAAGATAGAAATGGCCTCAGTACCAGAATCTGATTATATGCCTGGTGGCTTCAGAGTCTATTTTTATAATCGAGACAACTTTCTGGTGAATGTCTCACCCCAGGGTATGCTGCTGTCTGGAGGTCACCTCACAGATGCGTTTACAGATCATTAATGCCACCAAAAATGTTGACCTGAAATTGCCTCACAGATTAGTAACTGCCTTGGGTCATAGTAATTCAGTAAGCAAAGGTTCTCCTGGGTGGAGGGTGACGCATATCTTCCACAGTAGAAGACTCAAGGTTGGTACAGGGAAAGGAAAAGGGGGGTCTCACCAGAGACTAACCCAGTCTCACCCATTTTACTGCCTTTAAAACCTTCATGAGGTATCTGATTTTATTTGTTCAAGGTGCCACATTTAGTAAAATATACACAGTTCTTGCACTGTGAATTTTCTAGGCTAGATAGATTCAACAAATCTATCTAGGCTAGGCATCATGGGAATTCAGACATAAATCACCTGTGATCACTGCCCTGGAAATCCAGAGATTTATGTGAAAGATAAGATGGATCCACAAATCACATAACACAAAGCAAGACATGGCAGTGAGGAGCCTCAGACAGAGGAGAGAAAATCGATGTAGGGTATAAAAGAGAAAGCAGGCATTTCCTCTTGTTGGTAATCAAAGATGGGCTACACCAAGGAGGTGGGGTGTTAGGCTAGACGTCGCAGATGAGGGGATCCTCCCTGAGTCTTCTGTGGGAAATAATAAACATGCGGGGCAGAGCTGCAAGCAAGCACAGGAATTGTGGCAAACTCTATTGGCTCTGGGTTTGTTACAGAAGGGACTGACCATGATAAATGAGAAATGGGATTTAGACTATGGCCAAGACTAGACGACGGAGCACCGTGCCAAGCAACCTGCATTTCTCATCTCATTGCGTATGTTCTGTAAGAGACCCTCACAAGCCTCCTGGAACCAGACCCTCTCTCTCAGGGGACACTCAAGGACAGAGGTGAAGTTGTGATCTATCTGGTGAATGCTAAGAGGGGCTGATGGTTCCAAGCCTGGGAGAAAGGCCAAGAAGATTACCAGATGAGCATTTTGTGGCTAAGTAAGAAACAAGACAGCATGTTGCTGGAGGCACACTGCATTCTGTGTGTGCCTCATGTTTACTCGATCCAAAGAGAAAGATCCTTCAAGAAGCCAGCTTTGGCCATATCTCCTTTGCTGTAAATAATATCTGCAACCCTTCTTCCTGTTCTGCTCAACCAACTGTGCTCTTTTGACCCCACCTTGGACCTACAGGTTGGAAAAACTCCACCTTTATGCCAATTATGGGCCTTGTTAATATGTTCGTGGGCTCGTTTCCAGAGCCCTGTCTCACTGTGTGGATTAAATCAATCATCCTGCTCCCCACCCCCCGGCCCCACTGACAGTACAGGTGGGACAATTGTTGCAGGTCTCTTCTCCCTCCCATCCCTGATTTGGACCCACAGCTTGTTCAGGAGTCTTTTTCTCTTCTTGCATCCTATCTCCACCTAGACACACATCTGAAATTTGTCTCTGTCTCCTGGCTCAAGGAACACTGAATTTACCACCACTGATGCCAGACTCGGGGCAGAATTATCTGAATGCAAAGCTGTGTTGGCAGAGCTTGAGTTGGCATTTCCAGAATGTGCTGAAACTGTGGAACCAGAGCCGGGAAAGCTGGATTTTAGCCCCGACTCTGTCGGTAACTTTCTCCGGAGGGCTTACATGGAGTGCACAGCACCCAGTCTGTTTCCCTTTAACAACAGCCTTTGACTCTCCGAAGTCAGGAGATTCTGGTGAGGTCATCCTAACTCCCTAGGCTGAAGCTCTGTCTGGCTTGAGTTAGTCTGCCTGTATTCTCCCCGTGGCTTCTGTTCAGGAATGTGCCCTGCATCAAGTCAAGAATCAGTCAGTCAGATTAACCTCTTGGACCTTGCTTGAACTATTGATGAAAACAGTGTTCCAAGAAGGAAGCACATAGTTCTGAGGTGCATTGGGGGCCATGTTGGTTCCACAATAGGGGAGAGGGAAATGGAGGGAGAGGGAAGAGGAGCTAATATTACCACTGGGTTAGATATAGTCTGAGTGAATGATAGATGTGTCTCTAAACCATGGAATTATATGAGCTGATAATAAATTAAGTTTTTTCCACAAGCCAATAATACTCATTTTTTTCCACGAGTCTGTTTGGAATGAGACTTAACTTTCTTGGAACTCAGTCATCTGTGCTGTGCGATGGTTTGCAGAGTTATGTTCCCTCAGAACTTCAGTCAGATGAGGATCTAGGCTGCTGTGTTGCATTCCAGAGTTTTGCTTTGAGCTCTCTGTGGGACACCAGGCTGTATCACATAAGAGAGGCAGAAAAAAAAAAGAGTGCAAAACCTTCTCTTGTGGTAGATGGTGGTAAAACTGGGCCATTCTGAGGGAACTACAGGTTTTAGTTGAGGCCTGAAGAGTGGGAAGCAGTAAGTTTGACAAAACAAGGTGTTTTCTTTCCCAGATGAAAGACACACCCAGGAGTAAGAAAGAAAAATCTGAAGACAGATTGTCTCAATGCTTGGAATTCATAATTACAAAAGGAAACAGCTAGCCAGTTCCGGGGTGAACATGCCCAATGTACACCTGCCCCCCAAAAGGCAGAGTCTCCCCACATTCATGTAGGCATCTTCCATTCATTTTGTGATTGAATTCCTAGAGCATAAAGTCTGGGTCTTTTAACTGAGCTTCTCCATGGTGCCGAGTTTGGTACTTTCAGTTCATAGTGACTTGAGGCCAAAAGGCAGAACAAAATGAGTAATAACTCAAAGGCAGGTCAGAACACACCCAGCTCCAATTAACAAGTCTCCAGTGAGAGGAAACAGGGCTATAAAATTACATTTTGAGAGACCCTCAAATGCCCAGATAATGTGTTAGGGACATAACATCTTTACAGAGAGGGTTAAGTAATAAGGCAATCAAAAGCTATAGCTACACAACCACAATGCTCTCAGTCTCTTTAATGATCTCGGCTGATGACAGACCATTTGACATGGAGAATTTGTGTGGACTGAAAACATATTTTTCTCTGAAGACAGCTTGGGAAGGTTCTGGCTTTTGCTTTGGGAATCCTTCCAAGAACAATCAATTTCCTCTTTAGACTCATTCTCTACAGGTGTGGATAATCAGAGAGCTGGGGAAAAAAAGCAAAATCAGACAGATATTAGGGTATATGGATCCAGATCAATCAAACTCCATCACTGCTTAACAACCCCACCAAGGATACACACATAAAGAAACTCACACACAGCACATGCACATAGAGACACTCTTATAGCATGTACATACACGTACACACATAGGAACACAGACATAGGAATGCATCCAATACACACATAGGAGCCCATACACACACATAGGAATGCACACACATCAACACTGTGCTTAGCCTCTCTTCTGACTCATTACATGCTAAAAACAAATTCATCAGAACCTTCCCTCAAGCTTAATGTTCTCTATGAATTACGTGTTTCTATTTTCTTTTACCAGTAAATCACCAATCTTCGCAATAGCGGTCACTGTCTATATCCAGTCTTACACTGGTAACTCAGTGTTCACGTTTGTGCTGAGGAGCCCTAAACTCGCAATCTGTTTCAATCTTCTGGCTCTGTCAGTCTCTGGCTCATTCTGTCTTCACCTCTGTCTTGTTCTCTCTTCAAACTCTCTCTGTAAAACTGCCTTCTCTCTCCCGCATTCTCTGTGCTGCTCCAATAAGTAGCTTTCCTTTTCTCTCTCACGAGAGTTGAGCATATTCTATTCTGTCGAATCTTGCTCTGATGCATCACTTTTCTGCCACTCAACTAGGTATCACTTTCAAATTGTGGTGCTTCCTTCTACAAACTAACTTTACCTTCATTGTTTGGGATTAAAGGTGTGTACCATCATACCTGGACCTAAGCTTTTCTTTACCTGAAACTTGCTCTCTACTAGGCTGGCCTGGAGCTCAGAAATATGCTTGCCCCTGTCTCCTGGATTAAAGGTGTGCCACTGCTGCCCAGTGTGGCACATTTCAGCTAGATCACATAGACCCAGAAGATCTTTGCGCGAGATCTCTTGCTTTGGGCGAGATCTCTTGCCAGAGCAGCCATGTTCTGAGTTAAAATTCCTCTGCACTAGCTCAGTGATGCCCACCAGGACCATTGCACACACCGATCTCAATTTCCTTCCTCAGCCCCTTCCACAATGACTCTTCTGTTTCCTCTTGTAGGGAAAGAATGATATTTTGAACTGCACAAATATTCCATACTTCTTTTCAGCTTTTAATACATTTATTTACTCCTCCTCCTCTTATTAATTATGTATTAGTTTTTTGAGACAGGGTTTCTCTGTGTAGCCCTGGCTGTCCTGGAACTCACTCTGTAGACCAGGCTGACACTGGATTCAGAAATCCTCCTGCGTAGTAAGTGCTGGGATTAAAAGTGTGTGGCACCACTATCTGTTAATTTATTATTTCTATCAGTGTGAAGTTGTGGATTCCGGTTTTGAACTAGTTAGTTACGCTCTGATGCTGCCATCTATTTTGATGTCACTACTATAGATTTGATTAGCAGTGGGCCCTTCATGCGGGGTTCTATACTTTTGACCTGATTCATGGAATTTCCCAGCACATTCTCCCTTTCTGGCATAACATCTAGGCTTGCCTTGAACTTGCCCCTCGTGGCTCTAAAACAAACCATTTCTGCAAGCTGTCTTTTATTGAAGAACATAGTTTAGGACTTAAGATCCAGACTGGAGGTGTGTTCATTAGGATTAGATTGTCCCAACTTACGAGTGCTCTCAGTGGACATTATAGCTCTCAGCTATACATTTATAGCTCTGGTGATCTCCATATTCATATATACTGAAAACCTCAAGTTAAGAGCAGCATTGTCAGTTCATTTTCGATTTTCTCCTTTTGCACATTTGTAAATCTCTGACGATTTAGAAACTAGTCTCCCAGGTTGGAGAATGTAGCTCAGTGATAGTACAATTGCTTAATTTTGGCTATTGAGGGAAAGCCTTCCCTGCCAGACTCCCTTTGTTTACTTTGCACTTCGTAAACTTTGAATACTTCACAGGAAAGTGTCTGCGCCCCTGCTGAGGAGCTCCTGCAGCCAGGCTGGGCTGCTTCAAGTTTTGCCCCGGGCTCCTCCTATATATCTTTCCCTGGGTACCTTCTCATCAGCTCTTCAGCTCCCCTGGATGCCACCCCTTGTGGTCCCTGAAAGAGGTGCAGGGCTCTTCAGGCTGTGCTGCTGGCCTCTCTAGACCTCCGGGCAGCAACACCTCAGGACTCCAGAGCGGCTAAGGCTAGCCTGGGGCCTGAGATTAGACACCGGGAGAAACTGAGAAGCTGAAGCCACAGAGAAAGCAGCAGCACCTGAGGACTCAGTTATGGCTGCTGACAGGGAACTCAGGGGGAGGGGGCGTGTTTAACTGGGGCTAGTCTGTGAGTTCTGACACCATCTTTGTGGCAACAATGTATAAACGAGCCATTCCTCTGAGGCAGAGGTCTTCACAGGGTCTGACACAGCCAGTGACCAGAACTAGAAATCTAACCCCTTAGTGTAAATTCATAGTTTAGTTAAGGGAAGTTGTTTTGTATGGTTTAGAGTTCAAGTCTGTGTAAACCCCTTAGAGCATGAGTTAATAGGCCTCTCCCCCACACCTCTCTAACTGCCAAACTGGCAGTTCCAGGAAGGCCATCTCCAACACCTTCATGGAAACCTCCCAGATTTATGCTAATTTTAGGGCTGACCAAGCCCTACCAGTTCCTAAGCTTCCCTTAAGCTCAGGTCTTGAATCCTCACTCTGGAAAACTGTGCCCTAGAAACCTCTGCCCCCTATAAATAAATAGATAGATAGATAGATAGATAGATAGATAGATAGATAGATAGATAGATAGATAGATAAAGCAAGCCTATATAAAGACTGTCTTCATCTGGGAGCAGAGGCAGCCTCCCCTGAATTTGTTTCTTCTCTCCTGAATTCGTTCCTCCAATAAATCTCTTCTAAGAGATTTACCACTTAGTGTGACTCTTTTTTTATATATATAATTTTTTATTTATTACAGTTTATTCACTTTGTATGCCAGCTGTAGCCACACCCTCGTCCCCTCCCAATTCCTCCCTTTCTCATCTCCTCCCATGCCCCTTCCCCAGTCCACTGATAGTGGAGGATCTCCTCCCCTTCCTGTCAGATCTTATCAGGACTGGCTGCACTGTCTTCCTCTGTGGCCTGCTAAGGCTGTTCCCTGCTCAGGAGGAGGTGATCAAAGAGTCAGACACTGATTTCATGTCAGAGACAGCCTCTGTTCCCCTTACTAAGAAGCCCATTTGGAGACTGAGTTGCCATGGGCTACTTCTGTCCAGGGGTTCTAGGTTATCTCCATGCATGGTCCTTGGTTGGAGTATTAGTCTCAGAAAAGACACCTAGGCCCAGATTTTTTGGTTCTGTTTTTCTTCTTGTGGAGCTCCAGACACTTCCTGGTCTTTCTATCACCCCCTTCTTTCATAAGACTCCCTGCACTCAGCCCAAAGTTTGGCTATGAGTCTCAGCATCTGCTTTGATACCCTGCTGTGGTGTGACTCTCTTATTAGAAGAAGCCAAGAAGGCCAGAAGAGAAGAGAGGACGGAGCAGGGCTTAGGCTCCTAAGCTACTCAGCTCATCAGCAGTTGGGGTATCCCTCCCCCGGGAGCTGCAATATCTCTGCTAAGGAGGCCTCCTTTCAGAGCTGTGTGGTTCCTGGGCTACTGTGTCTCAGGGTACCTTTCCCTTGGGACAGGCTCCACCTCAGAGCTGGGATACCTTTCCATGCCTCAGGGTTGTAGGTTTCCTGGACACCTTCTCACCCAGTCAGAAAGGCCAACTCTTAGAATTAGCATGGCCTTAGGTTCTTTGTCCCACAAAGAGGGAAAGAGGAGGATTGGGGGTGGAAGTTGTCTCCAGTTGTCCTTATGGTATTTATTCTCAATCTTTTCTGTGTGTCCTGTCTCCCCTTGCATCTAACACAGATACCTCAGTCTCTGTCACACCCATTTTTGGTTGCTGTCCTGTGAAATACTGGTGTCACTCATCCGAGTATGGCCACCATTCTGGCTGTAGCTTACGAGGTATGCTTGACACTTTATCTGGGCAAGTACTCCATGACAAGTTGCCAACTGCAAACCATAAGAAGCTTTTCTATCCCTCTGGGCTCCAACACGCTGAGCTGAGATGTCTCTTGTGTATATGTCCTGTCCATCTGCAGTGGGCTCTGAGATGCTGTGCTGGGCTTTCCCTTAACACGTTCCCCGATCTTTCAGGGGTACTGCATAGGCCTCCATGTCTGCTGCCTTGGTGGAATGTCTCAGGTGCTCTTTTGTCTGTCCCTCCTGTGTAACTCTGTTCTATTGCTCCAAAAAAAAAACCTCTCAGAATAACTATCCTCTATTTAAAAAGCTTGTCAATAGTGCTCTTCACATTCGCTTTTTTTTCTTATTGAAAATAAAATGGTTTCATACAATATATTCTGATCATGCTTTCCTTCCCAGCTCCTCCTAGATCTCTCATCTTCCAACTCCACACTATTCTTTCTCTTTCTTTTAAAAACGAACAAATAAACAAAGCAAACAAAAAATCAGAAACAGAAGTATATAAGCAAGAGACTAATGAGACAATGAATGTAAAAAAGCTATATGAGAAAAAAATCTACAAGAATACCGTTGCATTCTCTTCGTGTTGGCCGTCCACTGCCGAGCACAAAGTTTGACCGGAAGTGTGATCGATATGCCCTCCGAGACTCCGATAGAAAGAACTGACTTTTCCTTTGCCAGCAGGAATCAGTTGCAGACAACTTCTTGGCAAGGAGTAGGAGCTCTTATCCACTTCCCCTTGCAGTACTGGACTCCTGTCTGACTTAGACCTGAGCAGATCCTGATGATACTGTCACAGTCCCTGTGTGTCCACATCTTCCTCAGTCCTGCTGTGTCCAAAGGACACTGTTTTCTTTTTCTTTCTTTGTTTATTTTTTCTTTTTTTTTAAATTTTTTATTGGTTCTTTGTGAATTTCACCTCATGAACGCCAATCCCACTCATCCCCATCTCTTTGTACTCAACCTCCATCCTTGCAACCCAATAGAGAAAAAAAAATCTCATTGTGGAAGTTGTAGTGTGGACCACAGTGTACCCTTTTGTCTACACTTCTTTGCTTGCAAATTCATTGTAACGACTCAGGTCTGTTACAAGGCCTTTGGCTTCTGCTATACCATCAATATTGTATCCTCACCAGGACTTCTCCTGGATATCTTGTTGTTACCCTGTGAGGTAGAGAGCCTGTAGTTTTGGGTCTGTAGGACTTGGCCCTTCATGAACTCCAGCAGTTCTTCAATGGGGTGGATGTTAGAGTGGGCCAACTCAAAGCCCTGGCCCTGGGTGTGAGAGGCATCTGAGCTGGTCAGCCTGCTGGCTCTCCTGCTTTCACAGACTCTGGGCCAGCTCACCAGTAACCCCTGCAACCAGGGCCAGCTCTACCCTGCTGCCCAGGCGAGGTGCAGGGCCAACTCTCCCAAATGTTGCAGCTGGTGAGGGACATGGCCAGTTCTTCCACTCTCACGACTCTGGAGCAGCTCTCCCACCTGGCACAGATGACAAGGGGTGAGGGATGGGAGGAAGGCATTTCTCCCTCATCCGCACCACTGCACAGCTGGCTCTCCTGCATTCACGCCTTTGGACTGGCTTTACTGTGGTCCCCAGGTAAGGGCCTGCTTTTCCAGTGCTGCAGCAGGTCAAGGGCTGGGCCAGCTGTCCTGCTCTTCTGCCCTCTGCTGGTGGAGGGGGCAAAAGGGAGGGGAGGGTATCTCTCTTTTGCTGATGCCACCACACAGCAGAAGAGAAGCAAAGCCTGTTCTTCCATATTCATGCCCTTGGGACCCAGCTCACCCACAAATCCCACATCCAGGGCCAGCTCTACTGTGCTGCCCAGGTGAGGTGCAGGGCCTTCTTTCTCAGGTGTTGCAGTAGGTGAGGGGCAGGGCCAGTTCTCCCGCTTTGATGACCTCGAGACCAGTTCTCCTGCCTGCTGTAGGTGGCAAGAGGCAAGAGACAGAGGAAATCTCTCTATTGCTTATGAAACCACATGGCAGACAAGTGGCAGGACCAGCTCTCCCACACTCATACCCTCAGAACCAGCTTACCCATACCCCAGCCCCCAGGGTTAGCTCTACTGTGATATCCAGGTAAGGTGTTGTGCCCACTCTCCTGAGTCCTGCAGCTAGTGAGGGGCAGGAACAGCTCTCCTGCTCTCATGACCCCAGGACCAGGTCTGCCACCTGGCGCAGGTAGCAAGTGGCTGGGAGGAGGAGGACATCTCTCCCTCATCCATGCCGCCACAGGGAAAACATGTTTTCTTAGAGTCACCCATCATCTCTGGCTCTTACAATCTTTCTGCCTCTTCTTCTACATGGGTCCCTGAGTACTCACAGGAGGGTTTGATGAGTTAATCCCATTTAAGACCTGGTGATCCAATATCTCTTATTCTTTGCACATTGTCCAGTTATGAACCAGTTATGGTTCTGTGTTAGTTCCCATCTACTGAAAAAAAAAAAGGAAGAAACTTCTCTGATGATGGCTGAGCAATGCACTGATCTATGAGTATAGAAAAATGTTATTAGGGGTCATTTTATTGCTATGTTCCTTGAGCACAATAGTACTAGTTTTCCCCTAAGCCCATAGCCTATCCAGTCTCAGATTCTTGGCCACTTAGCAGTGTTCCATCTCATGGAGTGGGCCTTATACCCAATCAGAGAGCGACTGTGTCTGATTATGTCTACATTTGTGCCACTATTACCAGGATATCATGTAGGCAGATCACCACTGCAAGTTGCAGGGTTTGTAACTGGATTGATGATTACTTTTCTCATTTGGTAGCATGCAAAGTACCTTCCAGTACTGTAAATACTGGTTAAAATGGGTGAAGCCTCTAATTAGGTACCTGTTCAACTTCTTCATGTTCAGTGAGATATGTAAGTGTTGTTTTGTTCAGTAATAGGGCCTTCTATTATTGAACAAGCCTTAGGAATTCCCTGAGATGTTTGGAGATTTCCATGGTGCCCCTTGGGCCTATAACTCAACTGAAAGTAACCTCAGTAAAAGTGCTGGAGGGTTATTCACTGCTAGTTGAAGCACAACGTTGTAGAGACACTATGGAAACCAATGTGGCAGACCATTGGGATGCTAGCAATAGATCTACAGATGTACCACTCTTAGGTGTATGTCCAAAGAACTCCACATTCTTCTACAGAGCTACTTAGTCATTCATGTTCAATGCTGCTCTATTCATACTAGACAGAAATTGGAAACATTCTAGAATCCCACCAATGATGAATGGATAATGAAAATGTGGTACATTTACACAATGTAGTATTATTCAGCTGTTAAAACATGAAATCGTGAAATTTGCAAGTAAATGGATGAAGCTAGAAAGAAACCATCCTGAGTAAGGTACCCAGACCCGTAAAGGTAAATATTATGTTTTATCTTATATGTGGTTGTTAGCTTTTAAGTCTTCATTATTCATGTCACCGTCCATATAACTACAAAGGTTAGCTACCTAGTAAGAAACCAAGTGAGAGAAGAGCCTCCCAAGGAAGGGGAGCTGTAATATACCATTATGGAGAGACATGGGAGAGACTAGAGTGGGAAGATTAAATGGGGAGGGAAATTAAAGGAAGGGCTAAGGTGGTTTTTATTTTGTTGTTTGTTTGTTTCCAGAAAGGGTTTCTCTGTGTAGCCTTGGCTGTCCTGGACTCACTCTGTAGACCAGGCTGGCCTCAGACTCACAGAAATCTGCCTGCCTCTGCCTCCCTGAGTGCTGGGATTACAAGATGTACTGTATGGGATTATGTGCCTGGTTGGGAGGGACACAATTACCACTTTGCCTTCATGCAAGCAACAGTTCTCCTCTCATGGACCACACGACATTATTCAACCGTGCGTCAGGTTCCCCAAGTGTGCCTCACACTAGTTGAGTGCTGGATACAGAATCCCACAGCCTGTCCATCGTAATCTCAAGTTCTTGCACACCCTGGCATCTTATAGTCTCCATCCAGATGTCTCCCTTTCTGGGAACATCTGCCCTGCACTCCAGATTCAGACAAAAAATCCGTTAGTTCATTTAATAACTATATTCTTATAAATGAGAGGAAATTGGTCTCCGTTAGTTCATTTAATAACTATATGCTTATAAATGAGATGAAATTGGTCTTGAGATCAATTCTCTGAGAGTCAATATATCCTCTGGGAGTGGCCAAGTTTTTTCTCAGGATTTGGACTTCTTTATTTTTAATTAAATTTTTTTTCTTCATACCAATAATTTCGTTAGGATAGTTCCCTTCCCCCAGACTTTCCAGATCCTTATTACCTCTCTCTTTCAAACCAACCAACAAACAATAACAACAAAACAACACATACACACACATGTAAAACCACAAAATTGAAAATTAAAATGAACAAGCAAATGACTGATAAGACAAAGAATGCCTGAACAAAGCTTTTTGAGACAAAAAAAAGTCTACAAAAATAGCATTGAAGTTGTTTTGTGTTGAGTGTCTACTCTTGGGCATGGAGCCTGGCCCAGTGTGTGGTAGACATACCTTTGCCGCAGATAGCTTATTGGCTTGGAGCGGCTGGCGCCTGTGCTCAGTCTGTGCACAGTCTGTGTGAGCTGCCGCAGTCTCTGTGACTTCACGTGTGCAACAGCCCTGTCCTGTCTGGAGGGCACTGTATCTTTGGCGTCATCCCTCCTCCAGCTCTTACAATCCTCCCGTCTTCGCTTCCACATAGATTCTTAAGCCTTGAGGGAGGGATTTGATGGAGACATCCCATTTGAGCCTGTGTTCCACAGTCTCTCTCTCTACGAGTTGAGAGCCGGGACTCCTTGATCCGTCTTCCACTTCACGTTATGCTGCAGTTCCCAAGTGTCACGACCCTCATCAACAAGCCCATTGTGCTGCCTTATTTGTTTGTCAGACAAATAAAGAGCAAATCTGATTCCGTTAAAATTAAGATCCCCTATCAGTGGACTAGGGGAGCGGCATAGGAGGAGACCAGGGAGGGAGGGTGGGACTAGGAGGAGATGAGGGAGGGGGCTACAGCTGGGATACAAAGTGAATAAACTGTAATAATGAATGAATGAATGAATGAATGAATGAATAAAAATAAACTAATGTTTACTCTGACAGAAAAAAAAATAAATAAAATTAAGATTTGGGCATTCTGACCATTTGTACCAAGTGTAATCTCTACTTTCACTTTCAGCATGTGAACAGGAAGTTCTTGGCTGCACTCTTATGTCATTGTCTTCATATTTAATCCAAAAGGACTGAATCCAGGCAGGACACTGTATAAGTACAGCAAGGGGACGTCTGGCCATTTTATTAATTCAATCGATGCAAATTTTACCACCTTGTCATTTCATAGAATTTTCAAGAATGAAAGGAGCTTCATGTTCTATTTTTGATATTCACATACAAGTTCCTGGAATATGGCTCGTTTTCTACCAGCATATGGTTAAGTCTGCTACCAATAAAGTACACTTCCAGCACAGAACTCTGGGAAGAGGGCTGTTTTTCTTTTTTTTTCTGACATAACTTTTCTTCCTTCTAAAAATTTTAGAGGACTAGTTCTTCTCCTTAAAGAAATGAGCTCAGAATTCAACAAAGCACTCAACAGGGGGTAGGACATATATTTTTAAAGGATAAAACAGAAATGTTGGTGCTGGGAGCACGGCAACTGAATTTAAAACGTCACTGGAAGGGTTCGCTATCATATCTGATCAGATGCACCAGTGAACCTGAGGATAGGTAATTTGGAATCATCAAGTCCGAAGACCAAGATAAAGAATGAAGAAAAGGTAAGAGATGCTATGGGGCTTACTAATGGACTGCCCTAGCAGGAGGAAGACTAGAAGAACAAGAAAGTGAGACTTATTTGAAAAAGTAATGTCTGATCCCAAAATTTGAGGTGTAAAGGGCCATAATCATATTAGGAGACTAAGAAACCAACTATTAAAAATCTAAACAGACTGCACAGACACAGTACAATCAGAATTAAAAGGCCAGGAGAGGGGCTAGAGAGATGGCTCAGTGGTTGAGAGGGCGTGTTTTTTTTGCAGAGGACCCAAGTTCCCTTCCCAGCACCTATGTTGTATAGTTCACAACTGCCTGAAACTTCAGCTTCATGGGATTTGATGCCCTCTGACCTCCACTGGCACCAGGACTCATGTGCACATACCCACACACATATATGTAATTTAAGAAAAATCAAAAAATATAAAAATATTCTTTAGAATAGCACAAGAAAAGCAGCTGACATGTCAAGGAACTTGGTATGATTATTCACAATTGCTCAGGAGACATTACTAGTCCAAAGAGAGGAGGGTGACACATTCAAATTGTTGAAAGAAAAAGACCAGCAGCAAGGATAATCAATACGCAAAAGCTGCTCTTTAAAACAAAGACTTCCCCAATAAACAAAAGCTAAAGGGCCATATTCCCACAGGCTTGCCCTGTAAGACCACAGGAGCCTCCAAGTTGAAACCAAAGATTTCTAGAAAACAAAGTGAGGCCATATTCAGAAAGAATGTTCTCCAGAAAAGGCAAATGGATGGGAAAACACAGAAACCTACACCATTTCTGCACAAATCTGCCTTCTTGAGAATGTAAGGACGAATGTGTAAACATGACTTGTCACACTCAGATAACTAGAAGTGGAAAGAAACTCACCCCAACTTGGTAAAGCAGCCTTCGAAGACTTCAGGGTGAATGCTTCACCAGGGAAGGAGGAAAGTCTCCACCTTTACCATCAGGAAAAGCAAGAATGTCCAACCTCACCATGTCTACCCCAAACACTCGGATTTCTAGCTCAAACAACAGGCAATGAAAACAGACGATAAACATCCAAAATGGAAAAGAAGAAAATCTTATTCTGATTGCAGGTTGTTAGGAAACGTGCGAATGTTGGGAAACGTAGGAATGTAGAGAAACGTGAGCCCGTGCGCCTGTGAAGGTTACATGCGGGTTCACAAATCACACCACGAGATCGGTTCCATGTGGGAAGTTTATTAGGAGAAGAGGGAAAGGGAAAGGGGGGCGCCCCAGAGAAAGAGAGAGGGAGAGCAAGAGAGTAAGGGAGGAAGAGAGAGAGGACAAGAGAGGGACCACGTGTCAGGGTGGGCCCTTTAAGTCAGAAGGTAACCACGCCCTTCAGGTGTGGTCACCTGGCTGGCTGACAACACATGACAGGTTGCTGGGCAACCCAGAAGCAGCAAAATACTAACACAGGTGATATGATCTTACACACAGAGAATCCTGTTAAACTTATAAGCAAATTCAGCAATGTGCTAAGATAAAGTAACATATAAAAACCAATTGCATCTCTATACGCTACCAGTAAATAGTAAGAAAAGGAAATTATAAGAAAATTTTGTATACAACATGGTAAGAATGAAATGTTAGAAATTTAATAAAACATACTGAAAGAATGAAAGATTTTTTGCAGGAATTCATTCTATGTTCATGAATTAGAATATTTAATATGTCAACACTACCATTGCCCCAAACATATAGGTTCGGTGCAGGCTCTATTTTTTTTTTTTTTTAATCTCAAGGCATTTTACATAGAAATGCAAAACCTCATCCCCAAATTCATTTGAAGTGTTAAGAGACTCTGACAGCCAAAACAATGTTGCTAACAGTTTTTGTAGTCTAGATCTCAAGGTTCTCTAAAGGCTGCCATGTTTGAGACTTGGACCCAGCTGTAGATGCTGTTATGGACGCTGTTGGTAGAAATTATAGTAGGCAGGTCTGGTTGGAGGAATTGGGACACTGGAGGTAGATCCTTGTAGGGTACATCCCTACACAGGGCCCCTCCCTCCCCTCCTGTGTGTCACGTGATGCTACTGTGTTCTGCCCCATCACCATCCCTGAAGCAGCGTGAGCTAGCTCATCCTTTCCTCCTTTTAGGTTGTCTTTCCCAAAGAGTACTTCCCAAAGCGAAAGACAGCTTTGGAAGATCCACCCTTTCCGATTTCAGACTTTACTATCAACTACAGTGACCAAAACAGTGTGGTGCTGGCACAACCTCCAACGGAAAAAATTAAAAATCACAGAACTAAATCTCAGCATAGGCGGTCAAGTGATTTTTCGCAAGGGTGCCAAGAATATTCAGTGGAAAAAGGACAGTTTTTGCAACAAATGGTGTTGAGGATGCAAGATATCTGCATATTCCTCATGCCCTTGCCTGGCGACATGTACAACATTCACTATAAACAGATAGGAGACTTTGAAGGCTTAAAACCATAAATCCTTACAGGAAAACTCAGTGCCGAAATGTCAGTGTTGGGCTGGGCAAAGATTTCTCAGATATGATAACGAAGGCCAAGGTTTCTCCTGAGGGATATCTCTTCAGCTTGCAGACGGCTGCCATATCACTGTGTCCTTACCAGGTTGTTTGTGTCTGTCTCTCTGTTGCTGCTTCTTGAAGGGACACCGTCGCCCTATTGGATTAAGACTCCATCTTTCAAACGTCATTTCATCTTCACTATCAGTTCAAGGGTCTTATTTCCAAATATAACCACAGAAGTTAGGGCTTCTACATATGAACTTTTGAGAGGAAATGCACAGCTCAACCTATAACCACATACAATGGCTATCGCTCAGCTATAAAAGGTTGAATGTGCTGTTATGTGCTACACCATGGTAGGCTTGAAGGCCATTACTGCCAAATCAACATCAAAGAGCTCAAGGGTTTGATATTTGAAACTGTCCCTTCTTGCTTTCTGCTGCATTCCCCTGTGTCTGCACAAGGCCATCCATGCTCCTGGAATGCCTTGCCTTCACTCTCCCCACTGTAACCAGCTCTGAGAAGCTGGTTTTGCTAAAGACCATCAACTTCTCACTTGCTGCACAGAGTAATTAAAAGCAGGGTGGAAGGCAAGCATTGCTCCCTCCATTTTGCGTTTTCTTTCCTTTGGGTCACAATCCTGCTGGATTCTTCATAGGCATGCTAGCTGCTGGAGCCTGTCTACCCTTTCTCATCCTCTAGCTGTTACTCTCCATCCCAGAAATCAGGCTAGAAACCTCACCTGCAGTCTGTCTCCCTGGATAGAGTTGATATGAAAGCGTGCCATCACACACACACACACACACACACACACACACACACACACACACACACCTGGAAAAACAACAAAACCCATGTAAACAACAAGAAACTTTCTTACAGAGTTGAAGGCTCTCTCTCTCTCCCTTCAACTCCCTGCATGCTCCCTATGGGACAATGCTATAACTCTCCAAATATTGTGGGGACTGAAGTGTCAGTCTCTCCCTTAAGGGCTCTGTTGTGCTGTCTATGATATGGTGCTATAACTATCTTAATATTCCAAAAATGAGGGCTCTTTCCCCTCAGGACTTCTATCTCGCTACCCACAGTGGCAGGCTATCCACTGCAGGGTCTTGTGATGTCTGCCAACGGCCGGAAGGCATAACTCTCCAAACACGGCTCTTCTGGAAGGTGGATCCACCCCAGCTTCCTTTCTATGAATCTGCTTTTTAAAGGTACAACAATCCCCTTCTAAGGCTGAGGGCTCAGCGATGAACATTGCCCCAAACTTCCTGGTACCCTGGATTCCAGGAACAGCAGTCCTGCAGGTCACACCATCCCCAGGATAAAAGCGGTTATCTCTGGTGATGAGGAAGAACGCTTTGTAGTGACCAGGAATGAACACATTAATAATTTGTTAGATATTTTGCGATGCTGAAGCTGACACAATGATAACTAGGGCCCTACTTGACTAGCATTACTTTATCATGCATTCTTCTTGTCTCTGTGGGAGGCAAGGAGGTCTTGTGCTCCCAGGTAAGCATCAGGGGAACCGGGAATGTTAAACACACAGGTTGACTCTTCAAAGGGAGGGATGCATAACCTGTTATCACCCAGAAGCTTCCTGTTGTTGATAGATTCTTTTGCTGCTTAAGCTTTCCTTTAATTCCTCTCCACAAACTGGAAGCTTACCCTGAGGGCACCACTCACTTTCCTCCATTTTGAATCAGCTTTTTCTTTAAACTTTTAATCTTCTTGAGCACAGGACTCGGCTCTGGCTCCAACTTTACATTTCCTGGTTCCCCCTCTCTCCTCAAACTGTACAGTTTGTATTTCCCTTTGCCCCATTTGCTCCTTTTCATTGTAGATCTACAGAAGAGAGGTCACTAATAACCATGTGGCACGGTCATTAATAGGCCATTTAAAACCTCCTCTGCCAGCGCCATTAACCCAAAAGTCTTCCATTTAGCCGCAGGCAGATTCTTAAGACAAGGGCAAAAAGCAGCCACATTCTTTGCATAAATATTACCAAACATCTGCAGGCTGCTGCTAACATTTCCCCCTCTGAAAGCTTTTGAGCCAGGCCTTCATAGTGTGCTTAGCACTATAGTATTCCACGATCCTTCTAATGTGGCCCGTTAAGCCCACTTAAAGTGTTCAACCACTCTTCTAGTCCAAAATCCCCAAATCATCCATATTTCTTCAAAGAACAGCATGCTCAGGCATGTCACAGCAACACTCCCGTTCCTGGTACCAACTTCTGACTTAAGTACTGTTCTAGTGCTGTGAAGAGACACCATGACCAAGGCAACTCTTATAAAAGAAAATGTTAAATGGGGGCTTGCTTACAGGTTTAGAAAGTTAGTCCCTGGTCATCATGGCAAGAAACAGACAGGCATGGTGCTGGAGCAGTAGCTGAGAGCTCACACCCTGTTCTGTAGGCAGCAGACAGAAAGAGTGAGACACTGGGCCTGGCATTCGTGAGTGACACACCTCCTCCAACAAGGACAGATCTCTTCTCTTTCCCAAACAAACAGCTCCACTAATTAGGGATCAAACATTCAAATATATGAGCCAATGGGGGACATTCTTATTTAAATAGCCACAAATAGGCCCCAGGTGTCTACAGTACAGGTGTGCTGAGACCACCATTCCTCAGTCAGATCTAAGGAGGCCACCCTAGATATGTTTGTCAGTAGACGGCTCACAGGGTGACCTTAGAAAGCATCTGGATGAACCCATTAAAAACCTATAGTTATAAACTTGGTTTACTATGTTATGAGAAAACTATAACTATTTTTCAAGCCCTCGGTGTCCTGGGCTCAATATTTTTCATGAGTCAAAGTGAAATTTAGTGAGTTTAAGTTAATAAAAGTGAATTAAAAAGCATTACAGGTTGTACATAGGCATGGCAACAATCCCAAATGGCCAAAGATGGAGAAACACTAGGCTGCTCTTTGACCTCGTCCTTGAGTAAAAGTTTAGTCTGGGGCTGGAGAGGTGGTTCAGTGGCTAGGAGTGCTTGTTGTTCTTGCAGACAGCTTCATGCTGGCTCACAGCCTTCTCTAACATCAGTTCCGAGAGATCTGATGGCTCTTCTGGTCTCCGTGGACTTGTGCACGCACTTGGGCATACACACAAAATAAATAAGTACTTTTTAACGTATAAAGATGTTTAGAGTGTGCTATTTTCTACAACCCCTTATCCCTTTCAGTCCTCGATAGTCAGAGGAGGAGGGGCGAGTTGGGGGGAAGAAAGAAAAATGTCCCTAACTATGTCTCCACCTGTCTTCCAAGATGCTGTCTGTGGTTTGTTGCAAGCAAGGGATGATGAGCTGGTCCCTCAGAGCACATCAGCGAGTTCCTTTCACAGCCAAGCTCGTCAGCATTTATGGTGATTGTGTATTGTGAGCTCTGTAAGTCAGTGATGTGTGTTCTGTGGGCCTCTCTCCCAGGGTGTTTGTAAGACACATGTTTAAAATGATGGGTCTTTGGTTTTCTTCCCAGCCACAAAGATGTGAGCACTTTAAAAACTGCTATGTATGTATGCCTAAAGACCTCACAGAAGGATAGGGGCAGAGGACAGGCATGAGAAGGCAACAGGGAGAAAGATACAAATGGGGACAGGTGGTGGTGCTGGTTTAGATAGCATAGAAAGATTCTTTGCTCTACAAAAAGATTAATCACAGCATTCCCATTGAATAGAAAGTTCTGTGCATTTTAAGAGGATTTGATTTATAAGAATCTTTTCAGCAACGCAGCTGCTGGGCGATGCAAGCTATTCACACTGACTTGAAATCCATTTCATGAGCCAGGAGTCCGGGGTGCTGTGGAGTGATAAAACTCTTTTACTTTCTAATTGACGAGTGATATTGACTAGCTCAGTTATGAGTCCAAGAATTGGGCCCCAGCCAGCATGTTCCCGTAGTAAATATGCCTGGATGTACAGAGTGCTTGAGTATTGATTCATTTATGTACTTGTGGCACTTCTCTGAAGGGTTTAGTACTTTGCGGCTTTAGAGTCAAGTTGCCTTTTGGAGAACTCGTGTTAAAATGCACCGGGTTGAATGGCATGAACCACCCAGCTCGATGGTGAGGGGGCTTGGTCCCCCACACTGCTGCAAGGCATGGACTTCATGCATCTGTGGAGAGGAAGAGCAGAGGGGAGGGAGCTGCACAAACAGGATCTGAGGTCTTTGCCTTGAAGTCAAACCCAGGCTTTCCTTCTGGGGAGGTTATTTTAAGCCTTTTACTCCTTTGATCCAGACTGTTGATGGTTATTTCTCTCCCTCCCATTGTCTCTCTCCTGTTATCATTATGACTTGTATCTTGGAGAAATTTCCCCAGAGTTGTGGGGTTCTTAAAGACTCTCTCTCTCCAGGTCCATGCTGTAGGAGTTCAGTAGCAAAGTGTCAAGGTGAGAACTCCCAACACAACTGTCATACAGCCAAGCCTCAGATCTTCACCTGGCAAAGAAAACAATTACAGGCTTTTGTTTCATGGGCTCGAAGACCCACTCTCTGTAGCATTTCATTCTCGTGTAGGCAAAATGAGGGTATGACATGTAGATAACAACCACTTCTCTGAGAGTAAAGATGTGAAAAAAGCAATCATTACCAATGGCAGGTGTTGGACTGAGCGTCAGAAAGACAAGATGAAAATATGTTTTTTTGAGATCTACTTTGCACAAATTATGAACAAAAACCCAAAGAGTGACCCTGACTTGGCTATGCACAGCACAGGATGCCCATTCCCTGTGTGTAAGTAGCAGGCCGTGCAATTGCTTCAATGACTTCCTCTCCCCTTTCTCGGCTCTGAGGTTTGCTTTACTCTGACGAAATGGGAAGAAACATCAGACACACCTGGAGCTTTGTTGGCCTCTCTTCCACGGCCCAGAGGGTGTAAAGGGGCATTTCCTGGCTCATGAAATGGATATCTGGATCCCAAGAGAGAACAACACAGATGACAATGCCAAATCCGAGGCTGGCACGAGCCCCAGCCAACGTGTGATGACACACAGTCCTGGCAGCAGACAGACCCCTGGAGGAAGAATCGGAGGTTCCATCCACGTTTGCCACCACAGGGCCTGCGTGTCAGCTCCGCTGAGAGCAGCTGCCAAGGCCATTCTTTTTCTTTAGCTGACTCATGTTGACTCACCTCCATTTTATAACAAGTGTCTACATATCTGAGAAATGCTTAGGGAATCAAGATAAAAACAGAATTTGGGCAAGCGGGAGAATTTTCAAGGTCTGTCCAACCCAGGCACTGATATTCTGCTGCAACTGCTTATTCGTTCTCCCCCCTTTGTCCACCCATCAAGCCACTTTGCAGTGCATATTTCAAGCAAGTCTCTCCAGCAGCATTCTTAAGCGGTTAGTGTTTCTATGACTCACTTTTGTAATGGGCAACAACTGCTTTGTTGTTTTTATGTAGTGGTGAGCCTCAAGTGAGGTCGGGAGCGAGAAGAGCTGATAAGTGCGTTTTGGGAATGTTAGTGTCGGAAGCAATTTTGCCTGCTTGCTCAGGCTTCATTTGGGGCATGAAGTTGATTTCATTGTGCTGTATTGTCCTCCACAATCTTAACAAATACCTTTTAAGATCACTGTGACCATCATTTATCACAGACATAGATACAGACACCTGAGCTTGCTACCCCCTTGCTAACGCCCTTCCTTCATACTTCCACTGTCTTTGGTGTTCACAGCATAGACACACTTTCTAGGAACACAGTTACACTCACCCACACGAGGTCACGTTCATGTGAATGCAGCTAGCATGATGCGCGATAGTGTTTGAAAGGAACCAATTGTTGAAAGGACGGCATGGAATGGAATGAGTTCTAGCCAGTTCTGAGTCTTCAAAAGCCATTTGTATTTTAAGGGCCCATTTGGAGAAGTGGGAAGAAAAACCCACTCTTTACCAGCATGACTCAGGGCTGAAGAGCAAAGCACCAAGAGGCAAAAGAGGTACCACACTGGGTTAGTGGTATCCATGGCAACTCCAGAGTCTGGTAAAGTTAACAACCCTGTTTTCAGAGCTCAGCTGTCCTCCTCAGTGGTGGCTAGGATGGGGCCTCACTTGCTTTCTTTTTACATTTTTATGACTGTCTCAGTTGATGTCTGTGTTGGAGGCACCAATCCCTTCCTATTAAGTAACACAGCAGGGGCTGTGGCAGCTAAAGGGAGTGGCTAGCTGTGTGTGTGTGTGGGGGGAGCATTATCGTAGCTTTTGAAGGTCCCTGTGAGATGCAGAGTAAACAGCCCCATCCCAATAGTGCAAAATAAAGGCTTCTTCTTTGCTTAGTCACAAGGTCAAGTTTGCTGGCAGACTCTTCAGCCTTGCCTTCTGTTCTTGCCATTTCAGTCCATACCTGCCGGCTCTGAGTGGCTCAGACCCTTCACGTGGGTAAATGAGTGTTTACATCCCAGCTTAACCACTTAATTGTTCCTCTGTACCTCAATGTCCTCATCTTTAAGGATGGTATCTGGTAAGAGAATCTTGCTTAATGTTTATAATGGTGCTTGCCCTTTTAATTTTTTATTTTATGTTTTATTTATTTTATCTTTTGGCTTTTGAGAGAGTTTCAGGGTGACTTAGAATCTCGTCAGTAGCCCAGGCTGGCCTCTAATTCCTGATATTTTTGCCTTTGCTTCCCAAGTGCGGAGGCTACAGATGCGTGTACTACCCCAGGCCTCGAGTCTGTTATAATTTTAACGGAGGATCAGGGATGTGTGGGGGCTAGAGAGTAGAGGAGGGGATGTGGTTCCTGCTCATGGTGGCCGAGGATGACTCAGAGATGAGAGGCGTAAATGTTTAACTCCTCCCTGACTCTGCCCTGTCTGCAGGCCTGTCCACCCCTTTCCTCCACACCATTCTTTTGGTTCATCTCTAACTCCTCACTTTCCCTTGTCAGCAAGTGTATTAATAATTCCTTCAATAAATAGGAATTGGGCTTTCTTTGGTGTTAGAGGAGGCACTTCCATGGTGGATGTGAACTTGGAAATTTTTAGGGTGTTGTTGCACGTAACAGGGCTTTTCTTGGCTCTTGGGTGGGCTTTTAAATTAGGAGTTAGGATGATAGATGCTTGCAGTAACTTAAAACTTCTATGGAGTAAGTGTCCTTCCAGTTCTTGTCTCATGGAGTTGAAGAATGGGATTCTTGTACCACAAAGGTGAGTTTTAGAATATTATAGGAAGCTTCAGAGATAGGAAGGCAGATATCCTGCAGCAAAAGCAGGTCCCTGGGAGTGGGTATCATGCAGGACACTACCTCCAAGTTAACAGTGCTTCACTGGGTGGTAGCGTGGATGAGCTGGCCAGTCCAATTCCCACTCTGGGTGTCCAAGTACCTCTTAATTTCAGTAGGTCCTCATTTATTATTCCAAAGAAAGTGGTGCTCACTTAGGGGAAAGAGATCACGAAACACCAGAATCCCTTCTTCCTCCCTCTCTGACACCCCTGGCTTCTAGCCAGGGCAAGACCAAAGATGTTCTTGCTGAATACTTCTGACATCTCCTGCCTCAGGCAGGGATGGAGTTTCCCATAGGGTCAAGAATATTTCCAGTTTTTAGCAAAGAAAAATAATCCATTCCTTTCTAGGGTGCAATTTTTGTCTGCTATTTTCTTTAGATGTGTCAGTTAATAGAACTCTGAAAATATCCTCACCTCCCTGAAATGGCAAAGGAGAGACAGGAACAAACAAAGAAAAACAAACCAGACAAATACTGTAAATGGTACTGTCAGGACCTTGTGCCCCCATCCACCAGGAACACAGTATTCTTGTACACTGTAATATGGAGGACAAACTACACCCCCCCCCTTTGGTCTTTTTTCATCGCAACAGTTATAAACTGAACATGCTCCTGGTGGTCTCTAGCCAGTGAGCACTGACAATGTGTAAGAACACAAATGCTAGAACAACAACAACAAAAAGCAAAGTAAGGTATAAAAAAGAGGGAAGAGGGCTGCTGTGCTGGCTGCTCTTAAGTCAATTTGACACAAACTAGAGCTATTTGAAAGGAGGGAACCTTAACTGAGAAGATGCTGTCATAAGATCCAGCTGTAAGACATTTTCTTAGTGATTGATGGGGGAGGGCTAGGCTACTATGGATGGTGCCATCCCTGGGCTGGTGGTCCTGGGTTCTATAAGAAAGCAGGCTGAGCAAGTCACGAGGGGCAAGCCTTTAAGGAGCACTCCTCTGTGGCCTCTGCATCAGCTCCTGCCTCCAGGTTCCTGCCCTGCTCGAGTTCCTGTCTTGACTTCCTTCAGTGAGGAACAGCAAGGTGGAAGTTGAAGTTGAATAAACCCTTTCCTCTCCAGCTTGCTTTTTGGCTATGGTGTTTCATTACTGCAATAGAAACCCCATCTAACACAGCTAGCAAGTGGCTCAGCAAGTAGAGAAACTTGACAACTGAGCTTGACTACCTTAGCTTGATCCCTAGGACCCAGACATTGGTAGGATGATGACAAGACCAACTCTTCAGGGTTGTTCTTTGATCTCCATAGGAATGCTATGGTATACCCACACCATAAGTATAATAAAATGAAAAAGAGGGAACAAATGTTGGCGGTATTGTAGAGGACAACTTTTAGTCTTCAGCAAGTAGTCTGAGTGAGCCTCATGGGAAGGTAAAATTTGGGCGAAGATGTTCACATAGATGTTACAGGTGAGGGGAGAGTGCTTATAGCAGTCATCAGTAAGAGAAAACACCTTAAGGAGAGAGAGTTATCTGGGAAGGGTCTGGAAAGGGACCCAACTGCAGTAGGCTGATCGCTAACACACCCAACAAATGCAGGAGGAAACGGGTCAGGCCACACAGGTATTGTGAGTACTAGACAGAAATGGTTGAGGTGACAGGAAAATGGCAGGAAGACAGGCATCTCAAGGGGCAGAATTGCTCTTTAGTCAGGACAGCTGAAGGGCTGAAATTTCTCTCTGAGGAAGTGACACTGTGCATGAGGAGTGGGGATCCTGGGGTTTTTATGGGAAAGAAGAGGGAGAACTTTGGGGACGGAGGATTTCTTCCCTTCGATCTGGAAGTGGTAGAGATGGGTGGGTGCATTTGGTGAGTGGATTTCCTCATTAGAAGCTTCTGCAGGTGTTACCAGTCAAGTCCAGCCTTTCTCTGCCCACTTGAGGCTTTTGGGCCATTGACCCCACAGGAAGGAAGTGTGCCCATTCTGTCAGTGGTGTGGCTGTTCCAAGCACTGCCTGGGCTGTCTCAGATGCTCATTAAGATTTTAAATAAGTTAATGCTCGCAAGGCTCCAGACAAGCACACAGTTTAGAATAACACAACATCCTTGAAGATTCAGAAATTATCCTCACTACACAGAGGATGAAATGGAAGTGAGAGGCCTCTGTTCTGAAAATCTGGGTTGTTGGGCAGCTTCCCAAGAGCAGCTGGAGAAAAGCACCCAGGTGTGTTTGAGCTCTGTGACTTGATCGCCCTTGTGCACCCAAATGAAGCAGGACAGGCCTGCTGACTCTATGGTTGTAATGCTGGGAAGGAAGAGGGTAGGCTGAGTTTGGAGTACAGCCCCCTAGCCTGCCACCAGATCTGAGGTCCACAGCCTGGGCCCACCGGCTGTGGAACACATCATACTTCTCTGCCCATGGGCTTCTGTGACAGTCTTAAGCTCTCAAGTGAGGCTGCTCAGGTGTTTTGCAGAATTCAGCTCAGTTGCTCCTGCTTGCAAACCTTCTGACAGAGGGCATTTCTAAAGTTCTTCCAAGTTCTTCCTACAGCTTTCTGAGCCCTCCACCCATTTTCTCCAGGTTGTAGCCCTCTGTAACAAAACTCTTTGTATGAACAACACTTTTGTTTTGCAAATCCCAGTTTGCCTTTAAGTCTGACTCAAATTCAGTCTCTTTCTGGAACTTCTCCTCCCACTCCCTTTCCTGTTCCAGGAGAATCTTTCATCTCTTCACTTTAACTAGACATTCCTTTTGCTGTCTTAGAAGAAAAAGCCAAGCTGGGTGCAGTGGTAATCACAGCACTCAGGCAGATCTCAGCAAGTTTGAGGCCAGCCTGGTCTACAAAATGAGTCCTGGACAGCCAAGGCTACACAGAGAAACCCTGTCTTGAAGAAGAAGAAAAAAAAGCCAGCAAATAAGGCAGTTTATACAACAGAGAATGCCAAGAACTCAGGCTAAGTGGAAGGTACATGCCCCATTCATAGACTGACGGCAGGCCTCTGCTCATACTGAGTGTGTGGAAATGCTGACTCAGCACCTCCCTTGGTTATGTTTAGGTGGAGACAGAATGGTGATTTTGATTGAGAAGTGCCCTGTTTTCAGTAACAGCAAACAAACTCACTTTAGAGGAATCAAAGCTGCCACGCAGACCATGCAGACTGTGGCTAACAGCAAACCCTCCTCTCATTCTATCTTACCTAGATGGTGGGATCTTCAGGGGGAGTCAATCAGACATTACACGTGGTGACTTAATTTCTCTTTAGGATCTGTGTCCCTCCGAAGACTCCAGAGTCTTAGCACAGCCACCTTAAGTTTGGGGAGGAGCCTGTGGGGAGCCTGGAATCCAGTGCCTGGTACGCCTGTGAGATGGATGCATATTCTTGAAGCACGTTCACTTCTTTTCTACGACTGAGATATGGGCCATTTTGGATCTCTGAAAGGAGTCCTAGGGGGTTGAGCCAAACTTTGGGGGCTTTTCTGTTCGGGGATGTAGACTTGAGGGTTGGTTGTTTGATACAGTGGTGGTGGATTTAATTCTTTTGTGACAGTGAGCAATAACGTGCAGTCTGCACGCAGCAGGCATTGCTAACGGTGGCTAGCATGGGGGTGTGGGAGGCTGCCCTGCGTCGCTGGCTGCAGCAGTAAGTAAGGGCAGATATGAGACCCAGCCACAGCCAATCACACTTTCTGCTGGGGTTTTTGCTAGGATATGGAGGAGGCCAAACTGTGAAAAAGAAGCTTTAGGACAGGCTGTTGGTTCATTCTCGCAGTGCGTAATGACAGCCCGCTTGCAGAGAACCAGGCATGGAAGAAGCCAGCCTCTTGCTTACGGACACAAAGAATTGACAATTTTAGCTCCTGGACGCACTGGGCCTGAAGCTGAGCTGCTGCAACCTCTTGACCATGGAGACCTGCCCCATTTATCTCTCACTTAAGCCATTTTCGGTTGGCTTCTTCTACCAGCACACGCTGGCTCTGGCCGCATAAACCTCTCTAAAAGAGGTAAGGGATGAAAGACAGACAGAGAGCTATTTCTAAATGTGTCTGGGGAGCTGGACAGCCAGGCAGAGGCCTGCTTTAATGCTACTGATGACTTACAGATGCAGCATGATGGCCTCAGAGGAGCCGGGACAGCTCACATGAGTGTTCTGTCTTTACAGTCGGCACAGCTTTCACAGGCAGCACAGGAGAGCAAAGGCCAGTGGAGAGTGCTTGTGAGAGACTCGTTGAAATTATTTCCATACATTTCTAACTCCAAGAGCTCGGGAGGCATCAGGGCTTCTGGTTCACGAGATCCATATTGGGACCAGAAGTGACAAAGGACCTATGATGTGTCTACAAGGTCGAGTAGCCACCTGCTGCATTGGGCATCCCCCTTCCCTCTGAAAGACCTGATTCAAGGTACACAGGTGTCCTTGAGTCTTTCACTACTGCCAACATGCAGGGTCTCAGAAGCTATGAGCGACTCAGACACCCCAGGACTCTGCGCGGATCTCCCTTGCCGGCAGCTCCCGGATACTGTCTGAACCATCTTCTCACTTCTCTACCCTTGGGCCTTCTCCTGGGTGCTGCAGAAGCAGCTAAAATAAGCTTCTGTTTCTGATCCGCTCAAGCCCAGCTGGCCCAATCCTACAGCAGAGGAACTGCATGAGTTGGGGTGCAGGGAGAGTGAGAACGCAGCAAAGCCCTTCTCCAAAATCACTTGGCAGGAAGCCCGCTGTTCTAGTTTAGGTTGGCAATTCCAGACCAGGAGTAATATAACTGGGTCTGGAGAAAGCTTGAGAAACATGCTTTGGTTATTTCATTGAAGTATTCCTGGGGAGCAGGGATATTGTTGGGGAGGGTTATGTCGTTATTGACATCACAGGAGGAAAGGAGAGAAGTGGTCTGGCTCAGAGGCTGGAGCTCCTATCCCAGGCAGAATGACACTTGCAGGGCCCAGAGACAACAGATGTTCACTGGCCTCTTTGCTGGGCACAGAACCAGGGACCATCTGCCTGCCTGTCCACTGGCATCAGGCAAAGGACACTGAGAGAAGACAGGTAATGTGCCATGGTTGCTCAGCGGTGGGCTGCGAGGGCTGTGGGAGATGGGGGGTCTGTGGGGCTGAAGTGCTTTGCTTGTCTTTGAACACACGCTCCTGTTCCTGATTGCAGGCTTCTGTGGCTGAGATGAATGTCTACTCACATGTGTGCTGGATCAGTCGCTTAGCATCTCATTTAATCTTCGTAACAACGCTGAGGCATAGGAATAGTCGGGGTACAGGTAGCTTCAGTGATACTCAGGTCTGTATTTCTCAGGGGCGGAGGAGCAGGTGTTCAGCTGAGTTTCCTGTGCCTAAGGCCAGATTCTAACCCATCCGTGTCTCCTAACATGAAAGACAGTAAGAATTTGTCCCCATACAGCTAAACTCAATGTTCAATGTACATAATTTCCTGTCTTTTCATCAGTTTGTTTGTAAGGTGTGATTGGCAAGGACTGAACCAATGCACGCTAGGTGAGGGCTGGGTCAGTGAAGTACATCCCTTGCCAGTTTTTAGACAAGGTCACTATGTCTCCTGAGCTTGCCTTGAACACACATGAGTCTCCAGCCTCCGACAACCCCATGTTGGAGTTGCAGCCATGCACCACAATTGATTTTTTGTTTTAATTCACAAAAGGTTCTCAGATTCCTCTCTGGAACTGTGGCATGCTGAGAAGGGTAGTCCTTCAGTTGAGGGTGATTTTCTTGCAAACAACATTAGAGACTTTGGATACAGTGAGTAAAAAGAGGTTCATTAGGAAGACGAGGACTTTATTGTTCTTATTCATTGAACAGCTGTTTATTGAGAACCTTATAGGTGCCAGGCAGCATTTCAGGGGCTAGGATGCATCCAAGAGCAAAATAAAGATTCTTGTACTTAATGGCATTCAGTCTCTTATTGGGAAAGGGGGAAGGGAAGGGTTGGTGAGAGGAAAAAAAGACAATAAACAATAAAAAAAAAACCAGTAAAGTGTGTGATATTTGAATGAGAAATGTCCCACATAGGTTCATGTACCTGAACACTTGGCCTAGAAGGCCTTTGAGTAGAGGGATGGCCGGCTCTAGTTTCCGATACAAAGATGGACTCTGGCTGCTCAGGGAGCAGGACCATTGGAAGCAAATGACTAGAGAAGCCTGCAGGTCACTTATGAGGCTTAGCAGTTCATCTTGCAAGGGATGTCAACAGTAAGTTGTTGCTGTTGGAGATCTGAACACAAACTGAGGTGAGAGTGTTCAGAGTGTCCTCAGTGGCTTCATGAGCAGTTCAGGGAGAAGGCAGGAGTCCTCAGGAACCCAAGCTTTCCAACCAGGCAGCTGGAGAATGGAGTTGCACCTGCTGGGAAGGAGGCCTCTGGTTACAAGTCTGAGAGGATGGTCAAGAACTATCTTAGGAGTGGTGCTGAGCTGTCAAAAAGCCAGGTGGACATGAGTTGAAGCTGAGGAAGAAGACTGGGAAGGAAATTAAAAACATTTCACCAAATCTTGGTTAGTTTTCTGTTACTGTGCTACAATACCATGTCCACAACAACATAAGGAAGAGTGTCTTTTGGCTTACAGTTCCAGAGGGTTAGATGCCTAAAGGGGCTGTAAGGCATGGCTGATCACATCTTAATTGTACATAAGAAGCAGGGAGAACTAGAAGTGGGGCAAGGCTATAAACTCACAAAACCCACCCCTAGTGAAGCAGCTCCTCCAGCAAGGCTCTGTGACCTAAAGATTTCACAACCTCCCCAAGCAGTATCACCAGCTGGGGACTAAGTGTTCAAATACGTGAGCCTATCGGAGCATTGCTCATTCAAACCACAGCAGATCCATTGGGAAAGGACAGGAACCACAGCAACTTTCGGTACAGGATCATCAGGGATTTTTCTCAAAGCAAAATCAGAACAGGGCACTCCATCTCCAGAGGTGTCCAGGGTGGGGTTTGCTGAGGGCGTTGGCGGGGATCCAAAGCAAGGTTAGCTGTGGATAGAGCTGACGTTTCATTCCTAGCTTCCCTGCTGTTGTCAAATCAGGGTAAGTGATGTTCCTGGCAGCTTGCTTTCCATCTGCTCAGAAAAATGTCCGTGTCTACGTGGAGAGTGATGGCACGTGTGGGCTATCTCATTAAACACTGTTTATCTCCTAAAAGCAGTCAGCAGCAGTTTAATCAAAGTCAGGGCAGATGAGATTTGCAACAGCCCAGTCACTTTTCATTCTGTTTTCTTCTCTTTAGAGAGCAACAGCACCTCCCACTCCCTGCATCTGCGAAGAGAGTGGCCTATTGATTAAAAGACCAACCTACATCTGGGAAAGGGACCGGAAGGGTCCAGTTCTCAATGACTCTAACACTCATGCTGGTTAAAACGCTCACCTATGTCTGGACTGGAAGTGTCCAGCTTTCGATGGCTCTAACACTTCTACCCTTTGTCCCCAGTCTCTGAATATTTTAAAAATGGAGAAGAATGGAAAAATGAGAATATAAGTACAATGAAATCTATAGTAATCTTATTGCTACTTACACATAGAAGGAAACTAAATCACAGAATAATCAGATTATTGCAGATTTTTTTTTTTCTCTCCATTTTTGGTCTTCCCACAAAAGTTCATCCTGTAGAATGGCAGATTCCATCTCCCTTAGGTTTTCAAAAGATTATAGATTTTATGTATTCTATTCTAGTTCCTCCCCACCTCTCCATAGTGTGTGTGTGTGTGTGTGTGTGTGTGTGTGTGTGTGCGTTTCTGTGTTTTTCTTCCTCTATCCATCACTCACAATGATAGGGATTGAACTCAGAGCCTTTGGTATGCTAGATAAGCATTCCACCACTGAGCTACCCTCCTAGCCCTAGCTTTTCATTATTGAAGAAAAATAACCAGTATGTTTGTGATCTTGTACCTTCCATTTCTATTCATAAATATCTACAGAAAATAAACTGTATTTTGATATTATGGGTTGTCTTCTCCCTAATTCATATGTTGAAGTCTCCAGTCAAAATGTGGCTATATTTTTCTTAAAGAGGTAATTAAGTTAAAGTGAGGTCATTACTGTGGGTATTATCTAACAGAGCTGAGGTCTGTACAGTGAAAGCACAGAGACGCAGCTAATGAAGGAATTGGACGGTGGCCTTTGTGATGGCAGGAATCTTGATTGTCAGCTGAAGAATGTCAGGAGGTTAGCGAGAAGCATGCCCTCTGGCTCTGGATGTTTCTGCCAGGGAGTTTCTGTTGATGCTTACATCATGAGGATTCTCAATGGCTCAACCCGAAATTTGAATAGACCATAGGGAGGTGATGGAAATGAGGGAGGTAGAGCCAGGTTGGAGGAATTAGGTCCCTGGAAATAAGTCCTTGTGGCTGTACCTTGCCCTGGTCCCTTTCCATAGCCTCTCTCTCTCTCTCTCTCTCTCTCTCTCTCTCTCTCTCTCTCTCTGCTTCTTATCTACCATAATACAAGCTACTCTGATCTTCCACACTCCCCCTTCCATGATGAGCTGAAACCTGTGAAGGAAAACTCTCCAGCCTTTTAAGTTACTTATGTCAGGCAAATTAATAGGACAACGCAAAGAGAAACCCATACAGCCAACCACCCACAGGCCAAGGAAGCCCTGGGTACCAGAAGACAAAACCAATCCAGACTTGCTCCCCTCACACTTGCCCATCTCTAAATACATGCCTGTATTTAGAACTGTGAGAAAGTGAGTTTCCACACTGTTTAAACCACTCCTCTGTCGCCTTTGTTATGACCTCTCTACAGAATGAACATGCCTGATCGGAGGATGAACGTCCTCTTAATCAAACCCTGAGGCTCAGCCATTACAGCTCTCCTTGACAGCGGTGGTAAGGCCAGAACACCAAATGTGCTCTTAGTGGAAAAAGTGTGCCTTCCTATCTAGCTGCATTGCAAGGGGAGAAAGGCAGAGCCCTGGATTAGCAAACACGCTTGCCTTAGTGTTTAGAAAATGTTTTCAGGATAATTTTATCTTAATAGCCTAGCGGAGAAAAATATTTATAGCTACACCCTAAGTGGGCAAGGCTGTGGGACAGCTTTGGCAGCATCCGCAGCCCTGCAGCTACATGTAATGCTTCATTTTCTTCCAACCATCACCTCATCCACTTTTCTCCAGGAAATATTTGCTGAGGGAAAAAAATTCTTTCTCCTGGAACTAAATGATTCAGTGTTTGGGAAAACAGCCAATTAAATGTGATGCCAAGAATGTATTTAACCTTGAAAACACCTTCATTTAACCAGAGAAGAGCCCGGAAAGGAAGCAGCTTTTTGCCCCTGAAAAGGCTGTGCTGGTCTATGCTCTGTTCATTCAGCCAAAAAAAAAAAAAAAAAAAAAAAAATATATATATATATATATATATACACAATATATATGTATATAATTTATATATACAAATATATATAAAATATTTGTTGATCTCTTGCTACATCCCAGACACATGTTGGGTAAGCAGTATTCAAAGTCAAGTGACATGAAGTCTTGTGGGAAAAGATGGACAAGAAAATAGATGGCTGCAGCCTGCTGTGATAGGTGCTACCCTATAGTCACAGAGTCTAGATCAGAGGAGAAAGTGGCAACTGAACTGACTTTAAGGATGGTAAGAGCTAAGAGCTTAAAAGTTTATGGGGGGAAAGGAATAAGAAATGATCAAGTGTGTTCAGCTGGGCTTGGTACAGAGTGTGTGACTGACCCTGACTTGGTCCGTAAGTCCTTCGTCATTCTGGATGGTGAGAGTCCATAGATGCTCAAGGTCAACTCTGAATTCCCAGCATGAGGCTTCTTGCTGACACATTTAAGGCTGTTGGCTGTTCCCACCACAACATGTTAGGTATACAAGGTTGTAAGCAATGCCAGCCATTGAGTAATCTATTTCAGAAAGCTCCTCCAGATGAGCTTAGCTTTATCTCATTGTGTCCTGTTCATCCTCTACTTGGTCATATTCTTACAGAAAGATTTTCCTTGTCAAGGAACAGGCTGTGGTTAAGAATTCTTGCTGCTTCCTTCCTTTCCGTGGCAGAGGAACTTCCTATGAATGTGTGCACACAAAGGACAACCCACAGGTTCTGCCTCACGTTCTGCTCTGAGTCTCTTTCTCCACATTCAAAATGAACCATTCACAGCAGAGGTCCCGGAGAGCCAGCCTGGAGGCTCCAGGAATATCCAAGGGTAAAGGTGTTAGGAGTTAATATTAACAGGCTCCACTCGATCTGCATTTTCAAAGCTCTCATTCTTCTGCTCCCCTCTCCTTTCTCGTTCTCAAATTTTTTTTTTTTAAGATTAGATTGCTCAAGTCAAATATAGGAAAGGTGAGCATGTTTCAAGAGGGCAGCTTGTACTCTTCAAATCTTTAGACTCCTCCTAAGTGTCTCCAAGGTCAGTTGGGGCTTTACTTTTCTGTTGGTGGGAAGAGTCTGGGTGCTAAAGGTGTAAGAATCCAGAGAGCCTGTCTGTATTTTTAAAGAGCAAGGCGGGGCTCTTGGCCACAATGCCCTTTGCAAAGCAGAAAGATACAGCTTCTTGTGTTCTTGAAGCTCAGGTTTGATGGGGATGTTGCTTCAGAATGTTCCTGAGCATGTGGTAGGGGGATCTCTGTACACCCACAGTTCCCGTGACACTCAAGCAGCAACCCAGCTCTGGAGCTAGCCTAGAAGTCCAGATGAATGGGTTAAAAATCAATGTAGGAAGATCAAGCCAGTCAACATTCCAGCGCTGAAGGGGAGAAGGCATCTTGTATAGCCCCCCCAGCTGAGCAGCCATGGGAACTGATGGCTGCTGGGGGCAGGAAAGTCATTCTTTTTATGGCATGTGGCCACTGGTAGATTGCCCATTGATTACTTTTCTATTGCTGTGGTAAGATACCAGGACAATGACGACTTCTAGAAGAAAGGGTTTATTGGGGGTTTCAGTTTCAGAGGGATAGAATCCTTGACCATTATGGGAGGAGGGCATGGCAACTGGCAGGCAGGCACAGTACCTGAGAACTCATATTTGATCTACAAGCGTAAAGCAGAGCTAAGTGGAAATGGAATGAACTTTTGAAACGTTAAAGCCCACCCCAGTGACATATCTTCTAATCCTACCCAAACAATTACACCAACTGAATACCGAGTATACAAATAGATGAGCTGATGGGGGCAGGTATTTTCATTCAAACCACTACATCTATGTTCTCACCGATAGTACTTACTGGATTCAGGGAGTTATTTTTAAAGAAGTGGAGGTGGAAGAGGAGATTAAAATGGGAAGGAAGCATATTGAAGAAGTCTAGGGACTGGGTTGGGGAAGGGGTGGAAGTGGACACCAATAAATACATGGTATACATGTATGAAGTTTTAAAAAGATACATTAAATACTAAACATTTAAAAGGAGACAAAAGAAAAATGTGTTATTTGTATGTACAATACTTTTATTGATATATTACATATATCATACATCTATCATCCATTCAACCATGAAACAGAACAAAAATCATGTCATTTGAATAAACTAGATGGAACTGAAAGTGTAAACTGGGTGTGAAATGAGGTAGAGTCAGAGAGACATGGCTGTGTGTCTTCTCTTAGGCAGAACCTGTGTTTAAAGTCATAGAATGGAGATAGAAGGGGGCTACTTGAGAGGGGAAGGAACTAGGAATGAGGAAGAAAGGCAAGAAAGTACTAGAGGATGAGTACTATCAAAATACATGTGTATGGGAAAAAAGAAATACATGTCGATCTGCCCTTGAGGCCCTGATGTTTGTGAGGCTGCAATACTTGGCTTCTTTTGTCTATATTAAATAGATGAAATTTAACAAGTCTGTAAAATAGATTAAAATGAATAGATGTTGAAAACAAACAAAAAAGCAGTTTGCTACATGTTAAAGTAAATGTAGAACAGAAATATTTAAGAGGAAAAACTATATTCTTGAATTCTTTACATTCCAGTCTTTCTAAATTACTCAAGACAGAGTGAATTTCTATTTTCAAAAGTCGGAATCTAATCAGAGAAATTGAAAGAATTCTATAGGGCATGGTATTTGAGGGACACCTAACTGGCTAAAGAGTATGTAATTACTTGGAAAATAAACTCCAAAATTTAAGCTCTGGTTTTATAGACTGTGTTAAGCACTTATTTTGTACAATGATCTGCAGGTGTTTGCCTACCCAGAAAATCCAAGTGAACACTTCAAGTAGCTCTTAATTCCAATATGAGTTTAATTTTGTGGTCAAGTTTTTAAAAATCATAAATAAAAACTGTTGGTAAACATGTGATTAGTATCAACTAGAAAACATTGATGGGAAAGCTGCCATGCTCCATAGCAATAAAAAAAGCTAATATGCAAAGCTCTATGTACAGACAACACTGAAATTTACTGATGGACACGAGGTCAAAACAAGTAGAGACACATATGGCAATCTGATATTAATTCATCTCACATAAGTTATAGATTTTCAATTGTAAATTCTTAATTACAGTCATAATGAATCTAGGTGTGGTGGTGCACACCAATGATCCCAGAATTCAATAGGCTGAGGCAGGAGGATTTTGTGGTTCTAGCCAGCCTGATCTACAAAGTGAGACTCTGCCTACAGGTAAATAAATTATCATAATAGACAACCTAAGATGTTTTATACACTTGCCCACAGAAGAGAAAAATGTCCCAAAGTAGCCAAATAAATAAAAGAATGAAAGGAAAACCCAAGTTGGCAAATAAGATAGCTAGATTAGTGTTACAAACCGTGCTAATGTTGCTCTTTTGCTTATTTGCATTCTTAGAGAAGTGATGCATATTTAATTTTCATATATTTAAAAATGAAATTGTCAATAGTGAAAAATTTCATTGTATTTTATTTATTTTGTGTGTGTGTGCATGAGTGTGCTACAGAACACATGTGGAGGCCAGAGGGCAATGTGTCGTCATCAGTTCTCTCCTTCCACCACACGAATCCCAGGGACCAAACTCAGGTCCTCAGACTTGCCGTCTCTGGAGCTCTGCAAGCCAACTTTAATGAATGACGATTAAAATATTAAAGTCAAAACCAGTAGGAAGGAGCCAAAGCAGCATTTAGAGGAATATGTTTAGCTTTCCGTACAAACAATGGAAAATAAGAAATTCTGAAAAATCAGTGAAGTGACCCGTGGTTTGAATATACATTCTAACCCATGTTGAAGTTTAAACCTGCAGTAGGGTGGTGATCCTAGCTGGGGACTTAGCATGGTGTTTAGACCATGAGGACCCAGCCTTCAGGAAATGACTAATTCTGGTTCCAAAGGAGAGCATTAGCTGTTGGGAGAATGGGCTTTCTAGAACACTGTTCTTGCCACGGCCTCCTGCTGTTAGACACTCTCTAGTACATTATGACATGATGCCAGCATCTGGCACCAAGCTCTTATGTCCTTAGACTTCCCAGCTGCAGGAACCACAGACTCAACACACCTTTTCTTTATGAGTTACCTCTTCTAGCTTCTGGGAAACTAGAAGGCAATAAAATAAAGAAAGCAAAAAGTCTATATTAATTCTTAATGATAAAACAGATAAAACTAAACTTGATTAAAAATAAAATTAGCTTCAATTTAGTAAAATACTTGAGAAGAACAATAATCATGAAAGCAACTGAAAAGTAATCCAAGATATAATAATTCCCCAAACAGCATAGGTCTAGTAGGTCCAGTGTAGCTAGTTAGTTCCAACTGTTAAGAAATGAGTGATTTCCATGTTATAAACATATACATATAAACACATATGTGCATACTTCCAGGACTACAGAAATGATGTAGTGAGGGTCTGTAATGTAAAATATATGTGAAATGAATAGGAACTCCTTAGTGTGGGTGTGCATTGCTCTATTACATTTTGCTTTATTATGATTTGCATATATCCATTTCCCACAAACTGAAGACATGACACTCTTGTGTTGAAGAGTCCACTTGTGTAATTTTTCCAACACCACACGCTCCCTTCCTATCTCTGACACATTTTGACAATAACTGTTGTCATTGTTGGGAGGAGCACCAATTTATGTCCCTGTGAGCCAGCAGACTCACTTTATCGCTACTGCAAGGCAGTTCTGACTTTCCTGACTGCTAGCTCTTCTTCTTGCTCAGTCCTTGCTATTCCCCGAGGATGCAACAATACTGAAATTAGGCTAAAACAAAACAAAAGAAAACTACGATGATCTCCAACTATGCCTGTGAACAAAGTGTGGCCCCTTGCACTCTAAAGCAAAACTACAGATGAATCATCTTAGTGAGAAAGGTATGCCCAAACAAAGACAAAGCAAAACCTTTGCACCAATTAACTAAGGTATGGATGCAGAGGAAAGTTCTTGTCAGGAAGCAAAAGAGCTTCACTGCTGGTGTGAAGAAAGCTTTTGTGATCTGGAGAGGAGAAGACAGAACAGCCACCGTGTTCCTTAAATAGAAGAATACCACTAATTCTCACTGATGTTCTGCAAACAGTACAGAGTCCACGTGGCAGAGTGTGTGTTCACAACATAGTTTTCTGCCAGCTGTGAAGATTCACTGCTCAGAAACGAATAGACAGACAATCCTGTTCCTTGAAAACTCTTACAGTTCACAGACAGAACACCTGGTCATTCAAGCCTGCTGACAGAACAGCCATTCCACAGCATGCAGGAGTCATTCTGACTTTCAAATATTTAAGGCATTTTTACATCCTTTATAAATTGCCTAATCTTTAGAGTTCAGTTATAGTGACAGGAAATGAATCAAAAAACTCATCTTTAACATGGGAAACTGGAAAGACAACAAACTAATCCAAAAGAAAGTAAAAAGTCTGTATAAAGAATAAAAATCAAGTTCTATTAATAAACAAAAAAATTAATTAAACTTGGCTAAAGATAAATTTGAGTTTAGTAAAACTGTGGCAGGTAGGGCTTTCTCTGATGAATCCAAACACAGTGAGTTAAGAACGTTCTGGAAAGGTTTTGTAGTCTAGATGCTATCAAGAACATTCTTGATTCATGGAAGGAGGACAAAGTATCAACATGAGCAGGAGTTAAGATGAAGATGACTACAACTTTCCGGGATGACTTTGAGGGGTTCAGAGTTTCAGTGGAGGAAGTTGTCACAAAATGGTTGGAAACAAGGGTTGGCCGGGCATGGGGTGGGGCGGAGACAGAGACAGGGCTTTGCAGCCAGGGATGTGGCTCAGTCAGCAGAGCCTAGCAAGACTGAGCTATGTGTTGGCACATACTCACAATCCAGCACTCAGGAGTTAGAAGCAGATAGTTCTTGAATTGGCTGTTTTTTAATTAAACTTTTTTTGTACAAAACATTTTGATCACTTTTTTCCTCGACCAACTTGACCCTCCCTACATCCACACCACCTACCCAACTTCATGTTCTTCTCCACCCTCTCTAAAACAAACAAATATTAAAAAAAAAAACAAAAATCAAAACAAGCAAAGAAAAACCGATAAGACAAAAAAAATAAATGAAAAAAAAGGCAAAATGAAAGAAAAAGCTTACAAAAACCAACTCAACATGATGTACCCTATTCCTGGCCCTAAAGATTTTATACTCGGTGGCCTAAGATATCTTATTGAGGCATTGTTCCCCCATTCTACGATGACTCTATTTAAATTCCTTTCATATATGTTTATGTTTTAGGAAATTTCTATGGTAGTAAGTTTTCATATGGCTTTTCAAAAGGCTTTTAGCATTAGTTGTCCTTGCCCCGTATTCCCTCCTTAATTTTTCCTTCCATTCCCCTCCCTATTTAATCCTCCTAGTCTCACTTCCTCTTCATCTCTCTGTAGTACTACATTCTATTTCCCCTTCTTTTGGAGTTTTCTCTCCTCCCCTGGTTCCTTACTAGGTACCTAACCTCTGTGGTTATTTGGGTTGTGTGCTGGCTACTTTTTATGTCCATTTGACACTAGCTATAGTCATCTGAGAGGCGGGAAACTCAAATGAAAAGCTGCTTCCATAGATTGGGCTGAGGGCACACCTGTATGGCATTTTCTTAACCAATGGTTGATGGCCCAGCCCATTGTGAGTGGTTCCATCTTTGGGCTGGTTGTCTTGGGTGCTAAGCTTGGGAGCAAACTCTGAGGAGTAAGTCAGTAAACAAGACTCCTTCTTGGCCTCTGCATCAGCCCCTGCTTCCAGATTCTAGCCCTTTTGAACTCCTGTCTTGACTTCCTTTGATAATGGACTACAATGTGTAATTATATTAAAAAAATACTAAATAAATAAACCCTGTCTGTCCTAAGTTGCTTTTTGGTCATGGTGTTCTATCACGTCAGAAGAAACCCTAACTAAGACATGGAGTTTAACCATCATCCATGGCTAAATAGCAAGCTCGAGGCTAGCCACCTGAAGATGTGATTAAAGGGATGCAATCACAAGATAAAGCTGATGGGTAAGAAATTGATTCTTACAGATGAACAAAGAATGTGTTTTCTTAAGATGGAATCTACTAGCAGTGAGGATTCTGTGAGCAGATGATAACAGAAGATTCGGAATGAGGCATAGACTTAATTGATAAGGCATCAAGCTTTGAGAGGATTAACTCTGATTTTACACTCTGCAGTAGATAAAATGTTATCAAACAGGATCAGATGCTACAGAGAAATCTCTCCTGAAAGGAAAAGTCAATTAATATAACAAATCTCACTCATGTCTTACTTTAAGATATTGGCATAGCTAGCTGGATGTGATCTTAATCTCAGCACTCAGGGGTCAGAGGCAGGTATATCTCTGTCAGTCAGAGTCCAGCCTGGTCTACAAAGTGGGTTCCAGAACAGCCAGAACTAAGGAAGACCCTGTATCAAGAAGAAAAAGAAAACAATAATAGTAACAACAATAATAACAAGAAATTGTCACAGCTCCCCAAACCTCATTAGTCACCATCCTGATTAGTCAGTAGCCATCAACATTAAGGCAAAACAATTGTCTTGCTTAAGGTTCACATAATATCATTTTTAGCAATAAAGCATTTTAAAATTAAGTATATATACTTTTCAGACATAATACTATTGCATAATTAATAGATTATAGTATAATGTAAGCATACTTTTATATATATTGGGAGTTTTTAAAAATGTGTAATTTATTTTATTGTGATTTTTAGCTTTATTCTGATGGTCTGTAACTAACTCTACAATGTCTGAAGAGTATGTCTTATTAGAAAGAAAGAAAAAGAAAGAAAGAAAAGAAAAGAAAAGAAAAGAAAAGAAAAGAAAAGAAAAGAAAGACATGTCAGTGTCACTGCTGAACATAAATGCAGAATCTAAGTAGAAAGTGTTGCCTGGGATAAATAACACAAAATGAGTCCAGAATTGACCTCTCCATGAAATCAAGCACTGAGTGAAAGGAATACTACATCATGACCAAGTGTGATTTGAGAACATTCTGGAATGCCTACATATTATTTTATTAAAAACAATTTTTGGTGTGTGTGTGTGTGTGTGTGTGTGTGTGTGTGTGTTGTATTCCTGTTTGTGCAGGTGTGACATGGAGGCCAGAGGTTGATATCCAATGTCTTCCTCAGTTGCTCTCTACCTTCTATTTTGAGATAGGATCCCTCAGTGAATCTAGAACTCACAGATTCAACTAGGGTGGTTGACCAGTAAGCCCCAGGGATCCACTTGTCTCTGCCTCCCCAGCTGTGGGATTACAGATGTTTAACACTGTGCTGGGCTTTTTACATAGGTATTAGGGTTCCAAACTCAGGTACTTATGTTTACATGACAAGCACTTTACCAAACAAGCCATCTCTTCAGATCCTGGAATATCTGTATATTAGCATATTAAAATAAACACCAAGTTACATTTTAATTAATCCAGAAAAAAAATACAATTTACGAAAGTCAGCACTTATTTATAGGCAAAAAAGACAAAGTATCACATATATTCAACACATCATATTTACTTGTTAAAAAAAATAAAGAACAGAATCCTGTCATTGGGACAATATGGAGAGAATTGGAGATCATCATGTTAAGTAAAAAAAAAAAACTAGACACAGAAAGACAGACACTACTCTAATTCATACATGGAATCTAAGAAGTTATGTTCATGGGAATTAAGAGCATGACCATGGTTACCAGAGCTGGGCACAAAAAACTCAGAGAAGGGAAACTGATTAGTTAAGAAGGGAAACTGATTAGTTAGTAACACGTTGCAGTCAGCTGGAAGCAAATGGTTCTGATGGCTGTGAGCAGCGGGGTCACTGCAGATGACAGTAGTGTTACACTGTTCAAAAAGCCAGAAGAAAGGATTTAGAAAATTATTATAAAGATATGAAGCTGGTTGGTAGTGGTGCATGCCTTTGATTCCAGCAGTCAGGTAGGCAGAGGCAGGCTGATCTCCGTGAGTTGGAGGCCAGCCTGGTCTATGAAGTGAGTCTAGGACAGTTAGGGCTGTTACACAGAGAAACCTTGTCTAGAAAAAGAAATGGTATGTGTTTGAGGAGAGAGCCAAGTTTAAGTTGATGTAAACATCACACAAAGTATACATGTATCAAAGCGATGTTTCCCCATCAGTATGAGTAATGTTTATGGATTTTACACATCACTTAGAAATGAACTCAAATATAAAATCAATATAATAAAAATAGAATAACCTTAAGTTCTAGATGGATGCTACTTCACCATAAACGCTCTGAATTTGTTCTTTGTTAAACCATGACATTAGCACGTGTCACAGGTATTGATAACAGTTTTTCTTCTTGATTTAGTCAAATGTGCTAAAGAGCAAGTGAGAGTAAAGTGACTTTCTCCTTCGTGATTTGTGCTTTATTTAAGGCATAGTTCGTTCACCCTCAGATCATCTCAGGTACAGTCAGTGAGTGCATTTTTGGCTTTAGAGAAAGCAGGGTGAAGGAATACGGACAGTGCATGGAGCATGTTAAAGCAGAGGCTAGAAAATGTGAGCTGCTGGGGTGACTGGGGTGCTTTCTAGAGCAATTTGGGTTTAATCTCTGCATTAGAGATTGGGAACAGGGATCATTTTGGGTAAGAAGACAGAGCTGTAACATGAGAGTTAACATTCATGGATATAACTTAGAACCCCTGCACAGATGAAGCCTGTGGCAGCTCAGTCTCCAAGTGGGTATCCTAGTAAGGGGAACAGGAGCTGCCTCTGACATGAACTCAGTGGCTGGCACTTTGATCACCTCTCCCTGCGGGGGGGGGGGGAGCAGCCTTACCAGGCCACAGAGGAAGACACTGCACACAGTCCTGATGAGACCTGATAGACTAGGGTCAGATGGAAGGGGAGAAGGACCTCCCCTATCAGTGGACTGGGGGAGGGGCATGGAAGGAGAAAAGGGAGAGAGGGCAGGATTGGGAGGGGACAAGGGAGGGGGCTACAGCTAGGATACAAAGTGAATAAACTGTAATAAATAAATAAGTGAAGAAAAGCAATGGGACTATGGGGCAGTAGCTGGCTGGAAGACAGAGAGTCTCTTGACACAGGCTCATAAAGACTATGTCTTCCTCTCAACAAAACACTCCACTAGCAACCTCTGCCCTTTGTTGTCTGTGTCTTTGCCACTTTCTCTTGGCATTTGTGGCTTTAGTTGGTGCTTGGTCCTGGTATGGAAGGCATTTGGCCAGCAACAGATTCTCATGGGACTTGTTCCAAAATTCAATGGGTCCAGGGATTGGAAATTACTTGACTCCTATAATTTCCTTAGCTGAAATCACTAATCAGGTCCTCACAGAAAATCTCAAACTATTGTGAATCAGAAGTCATGATTGCTGCCATCTCCATGTCCATTGAATGCCATTTCTTAGTTGCTAGATATGAAATGAATTCAATTTAAAGAAGGAACTAGAGTGATTTAAAAGCCGCTGCATTTCAGTGTCACACATGCAACCTCAGGATGCATCTCTGCATCATAGCAGTCATAGATGTATCCTGCTATGAACATAATGCGCATGCAACTGGTTATGAGTATGATGTAATACTTTGCAGAAGATTCACACCCGTCAGAATGATGTGCCATGTAAAGCCTTGTTGATAATCTATGTCACTTCAGGAAAACACTGGGCTAGAGAAATGAAACAGACCTACTTTTGCTTAAGTGGGAAGACTCACTTTTGACATTTCTTTTGTGTCCTGATAGTGGTTTGCAAGCTTTCCTCACACCACTGATGACCTGTGTCATCCTCTTTACATTTTCTTCAGTTGAAAAGCTTCACAGAGTATCAAAGGGTCACTCTGGCTGCATCCTCAAATAGATTATCCTTTGTTTCTTTGTGGAAACTAAAGCTCCAGCCAAACCAGCCCGGACATCCCCATCCTGACTCTTTTGTCCTGCTTGTCCCCTTCCAGAGAGATAGTGTTGAAGTGACCGTTGCTTCCCTGTCAGGAGCCACAGGGAGGCAAAAACATGTTGGAGGCCAAGTGAAGGAGAGTAGGCTACAAAGAACTTGCACCACGTTAGTGCGTCTCAGCACAGGTGAGGGCCCAAGGCCCCCATCAACCTTGGTGTAGTGACAATTCTGGAATTTTGGTCTCTTTTAAAAACACAACAGTATTATAAGAATATGTTTTTGTTTTAATCCCAGGTGTGGGAATATGGGACTGTTTTGAAGCAGCTGACTATGATTTGCCTCATGCTCTAGCAAAGGAATGCTTTTGCCAGCTACAGATAGTTTCTATGATTGTGTGAATTGCTTGGAATTCTGCAACATTTCAGAGTGTATATAAATGCTAGAGCCCTGAGCGGTAGGGTGGGTTGTTGGTTGCTGTTGGTCATAGTTTGTTAAGTAGTCATACGTAAAGAAGAAATGACAAGATGAAATTAGATATCCTGACAATGAAGATCAAACTCGCCCCAAGAAACGTGACAACCCTCATCAGCAGGAGGTCGTCTAGTGACTCCCTAGTGACTCGTCTAATGTTACTCCCTTTCTGACACCTGGCTTTAATCAGGGATCTCTTTCCTTTACTCTCCATTCTTTTTTCTCTCTTATCTAATGTTAGGGAGTTGAAAGAGTAGAAGAAAAGGGGCTGAGAAGGGTGGAAGAAAGAAGAACCCATAAAGTAGCGAAGACTGGCTACATCTTGGATTCTGTGTGTGATGAGGGCTGCAATTAACACCTAATGACATACCAGCTTTCTGTCAGATGAGTTTCTGCTCCCTTTCATGTCAAGCACTGGGGAGATTCTAAAGAGCAGACTCTTGTTTCTCTTTGCACAAACATTCATGCCTCAGCTCCACCATACCTGTCCACCATCTCACTGATAGTCCTTTCCTAAGTAGTATTCCTTTTCTTTTTTCCTGCACAGAAAAGCTTACCATTGAGTTCATTATGTGAACTCAACTTTGCTTGTCTAGCTCAAACATAGTTTTCCAAAAAATATGGAAGGTGGGCTGGTGCAACTCTGAATCATTTTCCAGCTCTGGATAGGTAGGAGTTTCATAGAGCCTTTAAAACTAACTGGATTGACTCATGTAGCCCAGGCTAGCTTAGGCTCACCGTGAAGCCAACGATGGCTTTGAACTGCTGATCTTCCTGTCTCCTTCCTGACCACTAGGATTACAGGAGTGCTTTATGTCAGTGCTGGGGCTAAAACTCAGGGCCTTGGGCATGAGACGAATGCTGTACTGACTAAGCTACATTCTACTTCCGGCTCATAGGATGTGATGAGGACCACATGTGGAAGGAGCATGAGGTCTTAGCAAGCCCAATGTGCCATAGCAATCATGGCAGAATGCTTACTAGGAATCTGTAAACATTTCCTAAGAGGCCACACCATTTTCTTAGTGGCATTATTCTGAAAATTGGTTTAATTCCTCCAAGTCTCCAGGCCCCCAAGTGCCAGCAAGTGATTGTGTGTAGGTGATGGGTAAAGAAATGTTTATGCAAATTGAATCCTGATTAGCTACAAAAAAAAAAGTCTGTTTTGAATGTGTTCGTTTTATTTGAGGACTTTGTTTGCACATTAGCTCCACACAATGTGATTTACATCACTGGCCTCACCCTGTCTTATTTGCCTCAATGTAATTGTCTGTTCAGATCCACTGATGGTGAAAATTGCATTTGTCCTTATCAGTGAAGATTCTAAAAATGAGAAGTTCAAAGGAGGCAGAAGCTTTAAATGCAGGAAAAGTGTGTTGTTATTTTTTAGGTCCTTTGAAATGGTGTTATCCCCTAGAATAGGACAATCTCTTTGCAGACCACCAAAATAAATGGTTTACTATGACTCCTAATCAGGGAAGTTGCTAAAAAAGAAAAAAGTGCGTCAACCCAGAAAAATCTCTTGTCAGTTTTATCCAACAGTGTTCTTGGATAACCTTGGGAGATTTGGGGATTTTCCAAGAAATCAACACTGTGTGCCTTGGCTTGAACAAAAATGTACCTAGGACTCTTCTTTCGCCAGCATGCTGATGCCAGGAAATGCCTCTAGGTTGAAGGATAGATAGTATTTGAAGAACACATGAGGGATGGATAGGATGACAGAGGGCAGATGTGGAGATTGGAAAGAAAGTTTTCTCAATGTGGAAATGACTCACTAAAGCTCAACATTGAAAATCTGTATTTGTAATGCTCTTGGGCTTATTTTCTGTGTAGGACAAAATTTCCATTATACGCTCTCTTTCAACAGGGTTCAACATAGCTTTGTGTGCAATTTTAGGCTGTCAGGTAAGTGAAGCTTTGGCAGAACACCTATAATTAAAACAGCTTAACATTCAGATGAGCTATCTACCAAACATCATGCTGTAGGGTCCACTTGGTCTACCTGGACAGTATCATATTGGTGATTCCCCAAGGGTTCTCTGAAGCAGGGTCTGTTGACATTATTTCTACAGCTTTGAAGCAGACAATTAATGTCTGTGATCTTAACACTACTATCAGGGGTTCCACCAAACCTGCCGTACCTGGGTCACCCCAGAAAACATTTGGAAATATAGGGAAAGGATTATGAAAAGTCATGGAGAAGGCTCTGGACATGTGAGATCACACATAATCAGGCTCTGCTTTGGTTAAGAACTGTATACTAAAATATACTAAAATCTGTATACTAAAACATACTAAAATCTGTATACCTAAAGAAGATAAACAAGAAAGAGGACCTGGGGTAAATTATCAATACTCATTCAGAAAGACAAGTGGGATGGACATTGGAAGTAGAAGAAAACAAGTAGCAGGACAGTAGCCTATTGTAGAGAGCCTCTGAAAGACTCTACCTAGCAATGTATCAAAGCAGATGCGGAGACTCATAAATAAACCTTCGGCAGAGTGCAGGGAATCATAGGAAAGAAGGGGGAGTTAGTAAGACCTGGAGAGGACAGGAACTCCACAAGGACCAAATAAATCAGGGCACAGGGGTCTTTTATAAGACTATTTCTCCAACCAAGGACCATGTATGTATATAACCTAGAACCTCTGCTCAGATGTAGCCCATGGTAGCTCAGTATCCAAGTGGGTACCCCAGTAAGGGCAACAGTGACTATTTCTGACATGAACTCAATGACTGGCTCTTTGACCTCCCCCACCACCACCTGAGGGAGGAGCAGCCTTGCTAGGCCACAGAGGAGGACATTGCAGCCAGTCCTGAAGAGACCTGATAAGCTAAGGTCAGATGGAAGTGGAAGAGGACCTCCCCTATCATTGGACTTGGAAAGGAAGCAGGGAGGAAATGAGTGAGGGAGGGTGGGATTGAGAGGGAAAGAGGGAGGGAGAATGGCTGGAATACAAAGTAAATAACAAAATAAAAATTATTAAAAAAAGAACTGAATGCTAAGTTGACTATAATAATGAGAATTTAGTTTACCTAATGGCAAGCGGAAATGCCTAAAATGACCCTGTGGTCCCAGCCACTTGGAAGGAGTGTAGGTTTGAGGTTGGCCTGAGATACACAGTTTATTTCTGGCCAGTCTGAGCTACAAAGTCAGACTATGTTTTAAACAACAAAAATCAACCAACCAACCAACCAACTAACCAATAGACCACTTCCAAAGTCATCCAGGCTGGTGTTTTACAGGCTGACTTGACTCCCAGAATACTCAAAAGGCACCTCTCATAATATGCAAGTTCTCTGGTTCCACTTTAAAATTTTCACGTCAGAATAACTTAAAGGAAAGACAAAGAGGGCTAGGGGTGTAGCTCAGTTGGTGTCACGCTTGCCTGACATGCATGGAGCTCTGGTTCAGTTCACCAAACACAGAAACTGGGTGTGATGACACACACCTGTAATCCTAGGCTTTGGGAGAAGGATTCACAAGGATTTGAAGTTCAAGATCATCTTTGGCTATGTAATGAGTATGAGGCTAGCTTGGGTTACACGAGACCTTGGCAAAAAGCAAACATATAATACAAAAACAAAAACAAAAACAAAAACAAAAAAACAAAAGCAAAGAACAGAAACCCCAGACAACTAGTTAGAAGGTTGAATGGATGGAGAAATAGTGGCTACTATGGAAGGGAGATGGTAGAGGAAGGATAGATGAAAACCATGCATGTCTGTAATCAAGAGTGCGTGGGAAGGTCAGGTGGAAGGACCAGGAATTCAAGATCCTCCTTGACTACACATGGCTTCCAGGGAGGCAAAGTTTGGTCTGGACAAGGTAAGACATTATGGAAATATCAGTGAATTCCATTAACAATTATAATTAATATGTGCCAATAATAAAAATAAAAGGATTTAGGAATCTTACTTGAAGAAAGTGCTTGCCCTGAGCCTTCCCCATGCCCCATGGATCCAAAGGTACTCATGGAAACTTACTCAGTGAACTGATAATTCATGGTAAAGTCTTGCTGGGATTCATTGTGGAGAGTGCTTTAGACTAAGTCTCAGCATCCCCTCTATTCCTTCTTCAGCTGGGCAATCCCTAACAAGTCATTTTTTCTCTCTTACGATCTTAGTCTACCTAGCAGAAATGAAAAATGGCTAAAATGACCCTTTCTGGACATCATAACTTTGATGAACATGAATATATGTTAGTTGAATCTCTCTCTCTCTCTCTCTTTTTTTTTTTTTACATGTGTGGGTGTTTTGCTTGCATGTATGCTTGTACCACTTGCTTGCCTGGTACCTAAGGAGGCCAGAAGAAGGAGAAGGCATAGGATCTCTCAGAGCAGCAGTAAGCTGCTGTTGTGGGTGCTGGGAATTGAACCTGGGCCCTCTGGAAGAGCAGCCAGTGCTCTTAACCACAGAACCATCTTCCCAGCCACAGTGCATCTTTTCAAGACCCAACCAAATACAGGGCTGCATATTTTGATTTAAATCACCGAGTGCTAATTTTAAAGGCAAAACACCTTGCTTGTGTGTGTGTGTGTGTGTGTGTGTGTGTGTGTGTGTGTTTGTGTGTGAAACCGTGTGTCTTTGTAGTTAGGAGTCTTTTTTCCTCTCACTTCTGAGAACAGAGTCTCTTGCCCAGGTTTAACTTCCCCATTAAATGTAAAGTTTGTCATCTACTCACTTCTTCCTGTGCCACCGGTTTGCACAGTTGCTCCTCCTCATCCGGGAATGGCAGGGAGACAAACAAGGCCAGTGAGAAATGTGGTTTAGCTTGATGATTGCCTCACTTTCCCCACTCATTCTATACCCATAGATTTGTCTGATCTTGACACAGATCAGTAAGGCAGGCAGGTCAGCACCCTGGTCCTTAGGTGAAGATAGTGTCCCAGCTACTCAGTATCAACCAAAGGTGCTTCTCCTTTCTGTGTGGGTGTTCGTGGCCCTGACTGGGGCGTAAGTAGCACTGAAGGGAGCCTGGCCATCTTGTTAAGCCTCATCATCTAGCACTGTGCCTGGCATACAGCAGGCACCAGTAATTATTTATTGAGTAGATAAATAAATGTATGAGTCTGATCCTCATTACCTGACCATTCTCTGGAAGTTAAAAGTGGAGAATTACGTCTATAGTCAAAGTCATTTTTAGAACTCATGTAACCCCATTAGGACACCATTGATAGATCATGAGAATGGTATTTTTTAATGTGAGAGACTTCTCAGGGAAATATCAACTCACAGTTGCCATCTACCTGTGAGAAATTTGCATCTCTGATTGTCAGGTGAAAAGAGGAGAAATTCAGCTCTCCAGAAACCAAAGACATTAATTCCCTCATGGCTTCCATGGGGATGTGGCAGGTAAGAAAACTATTGCTTCTGTTGGCAGAAAGAAAAAAATAAAAAGGTCAGAATTTTGTGTCACAAACTGGCATGATATCGCCATCAAAGTCTTTCATCTTGAATTATGCCTCTCAGCAGGACCAATTTTGAGATATATTCTGTAACCTCCCTCTTTCAGAAAAGTATGCTTTTTCAGAAAAGTGAGGGACTTCTCAGGAGACAGAGGGGGAAAAAAGCCTAAAGGAACAAGTGTAGGTACGGGAGGGGGGTGGGGTGGGGATGCACACATATTCGTAATCACGGCACTCAGAAGGCTGCAGCAGACAGGTGGGCAGTCTCACCTGAGCCTCAGTCTCAAACAACAATAAGTAAATAAGCTAAGTAATTAATTAGTTAAATGAGAAAAGGAACAAATGGGAGTGAAGTTCTGCTGTAGCAGAAACTATAAACTAAAACAAGCACATGGGCTTTGGGTGTTTTGTTTTGTTTTGTTTTTTAGTTGGTTACTACAATGGTTAGCTTTAATTGCCAAAATGATCTAGAATTTCCTGAGATGAGAGCTTCAATAAGAGACCATCTCGCTGATTGGGGGCGGAGCCAAGATGGCGACTAGCACACACAGTTTCCAAGCTGTGGAAGAGAAAAAGTTCTGAGTTGATGAGTGGAAGAACTTCTGAAGCCAGGGAAACAACGGAGAGACTTTCTAAACAACAGGGAACATCGCGGGAGGTGAAAACCTTGGTCTCGGGTCACCCAGGGACTTGTTTGGGGAAGGTGAGAAACGATCCTTTGATCTCTCGGCACTCCCCTCCCCCAGACCTCCCTCCTCCTCGGCACAGCGGACTCATCTTTCTCAGCGCAGACCTAACTGCCTGGGGCCTGCAGCCACTGAGGCTGAGCCCCAAGTCCTTTATCGGCAAAGGCCAGCAGTACTGTGTCTCGGAGCCCCAGATTCACTCGCGGCGGCTGCACCATCCTCCCAGGGCCGAGTCTGCTAGACGCCATACTAGCTCCGCAGGAGCGCCATCACTGACGGTACGGCCCGCCCAATCCCACAGTGACAGAGAATACGCTATATACTCACCAAAACCAGACAGAAACGCCATACAAGCTAGACACACCAGGCGCCGGGCCTCCGAAGCTTGGAGAGCACAGTAAAGAGACCCCAGGACTTCCCAGAAAGCATCTGGACTAGCAACCCAGTCTCCAGTTACAGCGGGACTTTCTAACCTGGTGGCGGAGCAGCACTGAGCTGGCGGGGCACATCAGCCCTCCAGTTTAAGACTAACCAGGGCCAAACCAGAGAACAGAAAGGCTGGTTACCCCGATTCCCACTGACGTGACCACCCTGAAATCTCCAGCTGCAGCAAGACCTCATAACCTGTCAGTGACAGCAGCACGGAACTGGCGGAGCACATCAAAGAAGCAGGGCCAAACCAGAGAGCAGACAGCCCAGATACGCCGATCTCTGCCAAGTGTCCTGCCTGTAAGTGAGTGCACCCTTGAGAATCTGCAGCTCCACTGATCCTGGCTTCTTCTAAAACAGAAGCCAGGCATCGAACCCCCTCCCACCCATATACCCACTTTGGGAAACAGAGGGGCACTTGGAACATTGAAGTTCCTGCTCTGTGGGTCTAATTGAGGAGTTAAGGCAGTTAATGCCAGAAATTGCGCTGCGATCATCACTAGCGCCTGCGACATATACATTGCAGAGCCCCTCCCACACACTCAAGGGTTCAACATTAGCCATCACTCTGTCCCTCGAGACACACGCCCACACCCACTTACACACACACACACACATATACACACACACGCACGCACGCTTGCATTTGCCTCTGTTTGCGCCTGCGTACTTTCCTCCCACAGGTACAGCTAGTCCTCAGCATACGCTAAGGACACGGGACCTCTCTCAACTTCCTGAAGAATTCTCCAGACTTGAAAGAGAGACAGTACCAGTCTGATCGGCAGAATCCAAAAACAAACAGGGAAGGTCTCAGATAAGCCAATGGCCAGGGGTAGGCGAAAGAACATTTCCAACATAAATCAGGACATCATGACTTCACCAGCAAACCCCAAAATCGATGGATATTCCAATTCATCAGAAGCACAGGAAAATGACCTTAAAGCCATGCTTGCTCAATTATTTGAGGCTCATAAGGAGGAAATGAACAAATCTTTCAAAGAGATGGCCAGTCAATTGGAGGTAAAGAAAGAAGAAATAGACAAAACCCTTAAAGAAACACAGGCAAACATAGCCAAACAAATAGAGGCACAAGTAGAGAAGAAATTAGTGGCATACAAAAAGGAAATGAACAAAGAAATAGAGTCCATCGTAGAGAGACAGGAATCCAAATTCAAACACATAAAAGAAATGGTGCAAGGCATGAAAACAGAATTAGAATCAATAAAGAAAACACAAAGTGAGAAAACTCTTGAGCTGGAGAACTTGGAGAAAAGATCAGGAACCACAAAAGTAAGCATCACCAACAGAATACAAGAGATGGAAGAGAGAATCTCTGGAGCTGAAGACACACTTGCAGAAATTGATACTTCTCTCAAAGAAAAAGTAAAATCAGAAAAATTCCAATCACAAAATATCCAAGAAATCAAGGATGCTATGAAAAGACAAAATCTAAGAATAATAGGAATTGATGAAAAAGAAGACTCCAGGCTCCAAGGTCCAGAAAATATTTTCAAAAAAATCATAGAAGAAAATTTTCCCAACTTAAAGAAAGAGATGTCCATAAATATACAAGAGGCCTACAGAACACCAAATAGACTAGACCAGAAAAGAAACACATCACGTCACATCATAGTCAAAACACTAAATCTACAGAACAAAGAAAAGATATTAAAAGCAGCAAGGGAAAAAGGCCAAGTAACATATGAAGGTAGACCTATCAGAATCACACCAGACTTCTCATCAGAAACTATGAAAGCCAGAAGGGCCTGGGCAAGCATCATGGAGACTCTAAGAGATCACAAATGTCAACCCAGACTACTATACCCTGCAAAGCTTTCAATCAACATAGATGGAGAAAACAAAATATTCCATGACAAAACTAAATTTACGCAATATCTATACAGCAAACCAACCCTACAGAAGATACTAGAAGGAAAACTCCAATCCAACGAAAACGAATTCACCCAAGAAAACAGGGCATACAGATAATGTCCCAACAAAAATGAAAAGAAAACAAGCAATGAAACAAGGTAAGATCATCGACTCCATTACACAAGGAACTAACATGCATTGGTCAATATTATCTATCAATATTAATGGACTCAACTCACCAATAAAAAGACACAGGCTAACAGAATGGTTACGGAAACAGGACCCAACATTCTGTTGCATCCAAGAAACACACCTATGCAACAAAGATAAACACTACCTCAGAGTAAAGGGCTGGAAAAATGTTTTTCAAGCAAATGGTTCCAGAAAACAAGCTGGAGTAGCCATCCTAATATCTAATAAAATAGACTTTCAACCCAAGTTAATCAAAAAAGATAAGGAGGGCCACTATATTCTCATCAAAGGAAAAATCCAACAAGAGGACATCACAATTTTGAATATCTATGCCCCAAATACAAGAGCACCTACATTCGTAAATGAAACAATATTAAAGCTTAAATCATACATTGATCCTAATACCTTAATAGTGGGAGACTTCAACACCCCACTCTCATCAAGGGACAGATCAACCAGACAGACACCAAATAGGGAAATGAAAGCACTCACAGAATCCCTAAATCAAATGGACCTAATAGATGTCTACAGATCTTTTCACCCAAACTCAAAAGAGTACACCTTCTTTTCAGCACCGCATGGAACCTTCTCCAAAATAGACCATATAGTTGGTCACAAAGCAAGCCTCAACAGATACAAAAGGATTGAAATAATCACTTGTATACTATCTGACCACCATGGACTAAAGCTGGACATCAACAACAACAGAAACAACAAAAAGCCGACACGCACATGGAAACTGAACAACTTACTACTCAATGACAGCTGGGTCAAGGAAGAAATAAAGAAAGAAATTAAAGACTTTCTAGAATTCAATGAAAATGAAGGCACAACATACCCAAATTTATGGGACACATTGAAAGCAGTGCTCAGAGGAAAATTTATAGCACTAAGTGCCTACAAGAAGAAATCTGTAACATCACATACAAACAACTTAATGGCCCAGCTGAAAAACCTAGAAAAAAAAGAAGCAGATACACCCAAGAGGAGCAGACGGCTGGAAATAATCAAACTAAGGGCAGAAATCAATCAATTAGAAACAAATAAAATTATCCAAAGAATCAATGAAACAAAAAGCTGGTTCTTTGAGAAAATCAACAAGATAGACAAACCCTTAGCCAAACTAACTAAAAAGCAGAGAGAAACCATACAAATCAGCAAAATCAGAAAGGAAAATGGGGACATAACTACAGACACTGAGGAAATCCAAACGATTATTAGGTCATACTACAAAAGCCTATATGGCACAAAATTTGAAAATCTAAATGAAATGGATAACTTTCTTGACAGATTCCATCTACCAAAATTAAGTCAAGATCAGGTAGAAAGACTGAATAGTCCTATATCTCCCAAGGAAATAGAAGCAGTCATTAACAATCTCCCCTCCAAAAAAAGCCCTGGACCAGATGGCTTCAGCGCAGAATTCTACAAGACCTTCAAAGAAGTACTAACACCAATTCTCCACAAACTATTCCATAAAATAGAAACAGAAGGAACACTACCAAACTCATTCTATGAAGCCACAGTCACTTTGATACCTAAACCACACAAAGATCCAACAAAAAAAGAGAACTTCAGACCTATCTCTCTTATGAACATTGATGCAAAAATACTCAATAAAATACTTGCAAACCGAATCCAAGAACACATCAAAGATATCATCCACCATGACCAAGTAGGCTTCATCCCAGGAATGCAAGGGTGGTTCAACATACGGAAATCCATCAATGTAATCCACCACATAAACAAAATGAAGGAGAAAAACCACATGATCATCTCCTTAGATGCTGAAAAAGCATTTGACAAAGTCCAGCACCCATTTATGTTTAAAGTCTTGGAGAGATCAGGGATACAAGGCACATACCTAAAGATAGTAAAGGCAATATACAGCAAGCCTATAGCCAACATCAAACTGAATGGAGAGAAACTTAAATCAATCCCACTGAAATCAGGGACAAGACAAGGCTGCCCACTCTCTCCATATCTCTTTAACATTGTACTTGAAGTCCTAGCCAGAGCAATAAGACAACTAAAGGAGATCAAGGGGATACAAATCGGAAAGGAAGAGGTCAAAGTGTCACTATTTGCAGATGATATGATAGTATACATGAGCGACCCCAAAGATTCAACCAGAGAACTTCTTCAGCTGATAAACACCTTCAGCAAAGTGGCAGGATACAAAATCAACTCAAAAAAATCAGAGGCCCTCTTGTATACCAAAGACAAAAAGGCTGAGAAAGAAATTAGGGAAACAACACCCTTCACAATAGCCACTAACAACATAAAATACCTTGGTGTGACTCTAACCAAGCAAGTGAAAGACCTATTTGAGAAAAACTTCAAGTCTTTGAAGAAAGAAATTGAAGAAGATCTCAGAAGATGGAAAGATCTCCCGTGCTCATGGATTGGTAGGATTAACATTGTGAAAATGGCCATCCTGCCAAAAGCAATCTACAGATTCAATGCAATTCCCATCAAAATACCAACTCAATTCTTTACAGACCTTGAAAAAAAGATTCTCAGCTTCATATGGAGAAACAAAAAACCCAGAATCTCCAAAACGATCCTGTACAACAACAGATCATCTGGAGGTATCTCCATTCCCGATCTCAAGCTGTACTACAGGGCAACAGTAATAAAAACTGCATGGTATTGGCATAGAAACAGAAAGGAGGATCAATGGAATCGCATAGAAGACCCAGAAATAAACCCACACACCTATGAATTCTCAATATTTGACCAAGAAGCCAAATCCATTCAATGGAAAAAAGACAGCATCTTCAACAAATGGTGCTGGACCAACTGGATGTCTACATGCAGAAAAATGAAAATAGATCCATATCTATCACCCTGCACAAAACTAAAGTCCAAGTGGATCAAGGACCTCAACATAAAACCAGATACTCTAAATCAGCTGGAAAAAAAAGTGGGAAACAGCCTAGAATTCATTGGCACAGGAGACAACTTCCTGAACAGAACACCAACAGCACAGGCTCTAAGAGCAACAATCAATAAATGGGACCTCATGAAACTGAAAAGCTTCTGTAAAGCAAAAGACACTGTCATCAAAACAAATAGACAGCCTACAGATTGGGAAAGAATCTTCACCAACCCTTTATCTGACAGAGGGCTAATATCAAGTATATATAAAGAACTAAAGAAGCAGAAAAGCAACAAACCAAGTAATCTACTTAAAAAATGGGGAACAGAGCTAAACAGAGAATTCTCGAAAGAGGAACGTCGAATGGCAGAGAAACACTTAAAGAAATGCTCCACCTCATTAGCCATTAGGGAAATGCAAATCAAAACGACCCTGAGATATCACCTTACACCCATCAGAATGGCCAAGATGAAAAACTCAAGTGATAGCACATGCTGGAGAGGTTGTGGAGAAAAGGGAACCCTCCTCCATTGCTGGTGGGAATGTAAACTGGTTCAACCACTCTGGAAGTCAATCTGGCGCTTTCTCAAACAACTAGCTACCTCAAGACCCAGCTATACCACTCCTAGGTATATACCCAAAATTTGCTCAAGTACACAACAAGGACATTTGTTCAACCATGTTCATAGCAGCTTTATTTGTAATAGCCAGAACTTGGAAACAACCCAGATGTCCATCAACGGAGGAATGGATACAGAAACTGTGGTATTTTTACACAATGGAATACTACTCAGCAATCAAAAAGGAAGAAATCATGAAATTTGCAGGCAAGTGGTGGGATCTAGAAAAGATCATTCTGAGTGAAGTATCCCAGAAGGAGAAAGACAAACTTGGTATATACTCGCTTATATAGACCTACAAGACATGATAAACATAATGAAATCTACACACCTAAAGAAGATAATCAAGAAAGTGGACACAGGCGAAGGTGATTAATCCTCATTTAGAAAGACAAATGGGATGTGCATTGAACTTATGACAGGAGTCTATCACAAAAGGCATCTGAAAGACTCTACCTAGCAGTGTTTCAAAGCAGACACTAAGACTCATAACCAAACCCTCGGCAGAGTGCAGGGAATCATATGAAAGAAGGGAAGTTAGTATGATATGGAAAGGATAGGAGCTCCACAAGGACCAAATATATTTGGGCACAGGGTCTTTTCTGAGACTGACACTCAACCAAGGACCATCTATGGATATAACCTAGAACTTCTGCTCGGATGTGGCCTGTGGTAGCTCAGTAACCAAGTAGTTTTCCAAAGTAAGGGGAACACGGACTATTTCTAATAGGATCTCAAGGGCAGGCTGTTTGACCCCCACCCCAGGGGAGGAGCAGTCTGTTAGGCCACAGAGGAGGACTTTGCAGCCAGCCCTGAAGATACCTGATAAAACAGGGTCAGATGAAAGGGGAGGAGGTCCTCCCCTATAAGGGGACTTGGAAAGGGGCAGGGAGGAGACCAGGGAGGGAGTGTGGGGTTGGGGAGGGAATGAGGGAGCGGGATACAGCTGGGACACAGAGTTAACAAAATGTAACTAAAAAGAAAAATAAAATAAAAT
>NW_026596034.1:3192289-3197524 GCF_907164565.1 Psammomys obesus
AAAAAAAAAAAAAAAAAAAAAAAAAAAAAAAAAAAAAGAGACCATCTCTATTTTCCTGGCCTGAGGGCATGTCTTTGGTGGCATTGTCTTAAGTAATTGGTGTGGGAAGACCCTGCCCTCTGTGAGTGGCATCATTCCCTATTCAGGAGGTCCTGAATGGCAAAAGTGTGGAGCAATAGAGTGCACAAGCAAGTGAGTGGTACATATTTCTCTCTGTTCTTTACTGGATGTGATGTGACTAACTGAACTTCCTACCTTGACTTCCCAACAGTGATCCATGGTAACCTGAAAATGTAAGCTGAAATAAGACCTTTTCTCCCCTAAGCTGCTTTGTGTCAGTGCACTTTAGTGCAACAACAGAAATGGCACTAGAACAGTTACAACATATTTTAAAATCTAGAGTTCAAATAAAACTTGCCTTCTAGTTCTGCTTAAGCATTGGGCTCGTGTCCTCACACAGCTAATAGCTGGCTGGAAACAGGCAGATGTTGCGGGTTCTTATTCTCAGAAAGGCAATTGTGTTTCTTGAAGAAGATAACATTTCCTGTGTCTGTGGCAGGCACTGATATATACAGACACACTCACACACACAGAGACACACAGTCACAGACATAGACACACAGACACACAGACACACAGACTATAGGATGTGTATCTAGTTTCTAAGCATGCCAGCTGGAGGGCTTCAGTCTGCAACCATGCATGTCTTTTCCTGTGAGGCTTTCTCTGACTACCTGGGCATTCTCACTTCTTCACTGGATGGGCAAGAAATTCAGGGAGGTGCTCCTGAAAACATCCCCCAAAAAGTAAAGGTAGAGTCTGTGGGCAAATACATCAACCATGATACAGTCCAAGCAGAGTTTAGAAAGTCCTCAGCAGTATTCTATTGCTATGAAGAGACCCATGACCACAGCAACTCTTAAAAAAAAAAAACTATTATTATTATTATTATTTACAATTTTTTACTTTGTATCCCAATTGTAGCCCCCTCCCTCATCTCCTTCCAGTTCCATCTTCCCTCCTTCTTCCTTTCCTACCCCTCTTCTCTAGTCTACTGATAGGGGAAGTCCTCCTCCTCTACTGTCTGACTCTAGCCTGTCGGGCCCCCTCAGGACTGCCTGGATCCTCTTCCTCTGTGGGCTGGCTAGGTCGTCCCACCAGGTGAAGTTATTGAGGAGCCCAGCAACTCTTATAAAGGAAAGCCTTTAGTTGGGGCTGGTTTATAGTCCCAAATGTTTAGTCCATTCTCATCATGGCAGGGAGCATGTCAGCATCCAAACAAGCGTGGTGTTAGAGAAGTAAATGAGGGTTGCATGTCTGGATCAGCAGGCAACAGGAGAGAGAGAGAGAGAGAGAGAGAGAGAGAGAGAGAGAGAGAGAGAGAACCTCTGGGCCTGGATTAGGCTCTTGAAACTTCAAAGCCCACTCCTATATTTCCTCCAACAAGGCCACACCTCCCACTCCTTTCAAATAGTGCCACTCCCTAGTGCCCAAGCATTCCAATCTGTGAGCCTGTGGGAGCCACTTTTATTCATACTGCCGTACTCCACTTGCCCACGGTGACAACCTACCAATGAGCTCTCTTTGGATTAGGATTCTTCCCTTCTCGTTCTACTTTTTTAGATACCATCTTCCATACATGCAGCCTGTAGTCAAAGCCTTGTCATATGAGCTGGGAAGATATAAAACTGATAAAGTGCCTACTGCGTAGGCGTGAGGACCTCAGTTCAGAGCCCTCAGCACCCATGTAAAAAAGTCCTATGTGGCAGCGGACATCTGAAATCCTAAGACAAATGGAGCAGAGAGAGGCAGGTCCTTGGTGCTCGCTGGCCACCCAATCCAGCCAGTTGATGTGTCCAATGTGTATGTCTCCAAGAGCAAAATGTAAGTGATCAAGGTGGACACCAGATGTTAACCCCTGGCCTCCGCATGTGCACACACACACACACACACACACACACACACACACACACACACACAAATATACACACACCCAATTGTTTCAGGATTTACTTCTAGAGAAATTAATAAGACAATTTTTTACTACATCCTGGAAGGAGAATGAAAAAGCCTTGTAGCTGGCTTGACCCGCCTGGCATTTCCTAGTTCAGTGACAGGGAGCAAACTACTGTTCTCAGTGAATCTCGGGCCTCAGGCATCCCCGAGTGGAGTGTGGCTTGTCTCATTAGGCTCTTTTACTGGAGATGGTCTTGTAGAAATAAAATTAAGTTTTTTTTTTAAATACACCCATTGTAATTCCCAAATAATGACATGGAAACCTATTACATTTAAAGCTAGAGCCCTAAGCTGGGCAGATATTTGTTTATTCTAACCTATCCACACTGGTCTGGACTATTTCCCAGCCACGTGCCCTGTTACCTGACATCTAATCTTGCCCTGGCTGCTCCTGCTCTGTCTTTGTCCTCATGGCCACCTCCTTATGGCTTCTGGCTTCCTTCCTCTTCTCTTCAACTTTCTTCTTCACCTATCTCTCCTCCTGGAAACCCCTCCCTGGGATTGGAAATCCAAACCTAACTCTTCTGCCCAGCTGTTGGCTGTTCAGCTCTTTATTAACCAGAGCTGATGAAGAACAACTTTTAGGCAACACTGAGACAGGAGATTCTTCATAGAAAGGACAATGCCCATGCCAGCACTGCAACTAGATCTCTGGGCACATAAATCAGCACCTGAATGTACATGGCACAAGACCAGCTCCCAACATGGTCTATTCTCATTCCTAGTATTCCTAGGTCATCTCTGCATGGTGTTTTTAGACCATTTGTCAATCTCTTGTGACTCAGTGTGGGCTGTGAGGAGGAAGGCCAAGCCATGTGTAAGTGACAGTTTCCGGGATGAGTCTATTATTTTTCCCATCATCCCTTTTCCATGCCTTGAGACAGAGTTTCATTGTGTTTCCCAGGCTGGTCTGGAACTCACCCTGAAGTTTCATCCTCCTGCCTCTGCCTCCCATGTGCTGCAATTTTAGACCCATGACTTTCTCTTTTTGTCAAAGAACCTGCAACTCCTTTTGAAAGATCACTTCTTACATGGCCTCAGCTAGCTGGGCTAAAGGGTGGGATTCAAACTCTATTCCTGGTGCTAACACTGCCCAAAAGACCCTTGGTCTGTGCTGGGAAATAGCTAGCCCCTTTGGGTGTGGGAAGTATGACATGTTTCAAAATCTAGGTACATGTCTTACCAGCTGAGCGAGGTAATGTCTAGTAACCTTCTGAGGTCCACACAATTCTTTCATTGTGGGCTTGTCATGGAAACTTAGGTAGTAGAATAGTTAGAAGGCCAAATAAGAGTAGTTCTGGGCTAATTGAAAGTGGTCAGTGAAAACTAATTACTAATACTTAAATTATTAAGATTCTAGTTGATTGAAGACAAGTGACAGGAGTATCTATATAGAGTCTGACTTTGAGCCCGAGCCCATTGGCCTTCTGCCAGCAATCCCACTCATTCTCCAACTGCTTGGCATACTACCTTTGAGCTGTGGCATCAGGACAGAAAAGGTCATCTACTTTATCAAGGACATCTTGGTCAGGGGAATGCCCACCTCCAAGATGGCCCTGGCCTGGATCCAGTGGAACAGGCGGCGGCTGCAGGTGCAGCTTGCCAGTGCAGATCAAACAGAGACAATAAAAGACACAGACACAGCTCGTACACAGACAGTGAAAAGACATGGTGGACCCTACTCTCTGTTTTCAAGGAACAGGGGAGCTGTCTTTTTGCAGTGGCTACTAGCTTTGTGCCCGACTTCCTCACCAAACCTTAGCAAGCACTCCACTACTTAGTTCCAGATCAGACTGAGATACACAGTGAAACCCTGTCTCAAAAAGCCAAACAACAGGAAGGTGAGGAGGGACAGTGGGAGAAAGGACAGGCTCATCCCAGGAGAGGTAAAAGCAGCTGTTCTTCCATACAGTTCTGAGGGCACTTTGACGGTACCCGGGCCTCTGCAGAAGCCTCAGCGACCACCTGCCTTGGTAGTCTTGCTGTGTCTTCCAGACCTTGCCTAGCAGTGGTGTGAGGAAATTCAGCACGGGTTCAGAGGCATGGAAGATTAGGAAAGATCATCACATCAAGATCTCTGCACAGGGCATCACCACCTTCTGGAGACCCACTTTCCTATGCTGGACTTGGCCAAGGTCCTACTTCCTGAGCCCTTCTACACAGCATGGCTGCAGATAATGTGAAGTACTGGTAGAATAAGCTGAAATCAAGTATCCCAGAGTGTGGGTTGTTGAAAGAAGATTTGTGAAGATGAGAGACAGGTCTTGACAAGAGCACATGGCCCATTGTCCCCAGAGGTTGGAGAGAGTCTTGGCTTGGTTTTACACATGGAACTGAAGAAAGCCAGTGAGACTGGTCCCTACCTAGACAGTGGAACTGAGAGAATCATGTAGGATATGTAATTCTTTCTGACCACTGGCCTTTTAGGATCTGCTCATCCTTGTTCTGTCCAGATCACTTCTGTAGGGAGCTGGGGAAAGTTCCTGAAAAGGGTCTTGTAGTGATCAGGTTTGATGGTGAGCACTCCAATTCCATGTGTTGACTAGGTTTGAAGGTCATGATGGCCTTGTCATTCTAAATGTGAGGCAGCACCACTATCCACTGTGAGGACCCAATTCATGTTTAAACATTTATGTCTCCGATTTGTACCTAAGCATCGATTCCTTTTTTGAGAAAATATTGCATTTCTGTTTTGTATTCATTATTCTGATGCAAAACAATAAAGCAGGTGCCAATGTGGAAGTAACCAATATCAGGACAGAAGGAAGAAGAATCTGGACAGAAGGAAGCACCATCAGGACAGAGGGAAGCACACTTCTCTGGGGGAGGACTAATTCCCTTCTACTCTGCCTCCGTATTCACATTGTGAGTGTATATAAACATATGTACAATTCACAACCCAGTGAGCATGCTTCCTGAAGCATAGCTAAGTGCCATCTCTGCCAGGAACTTATGCACGGCCAACCAGGAATTGAGGCATCAAATAATATTTAATTTCATTTCTCTCTAAATATTATCGAATTCCATTCTCAGCAACTCTTCTTTCTGACTCACTCTTTCTGAGGCAGTTCAAGTGGAAAAAATAGCTTAGATGCAAGTGTAAAACCCTCATTCAACAACAACAATAACAAACACCTGTAGTTTAATGCAAGGCCCTAGGCGAGCTTTATTTTCCATGTATATTATTTAGCATGATCATTATCTACTATGTTCGTTTTT
>NW_026596034.1:3197534-3208894 GCF_907164565.1 Psammomys obesus
TTCTTCTTCTTCTTCTTCTTCTTCTTTTTGATTTGTTTTAAAGACTCTTTCTTCCAGCCTCTTCAGGAAATGTTTTAGCTCTGTGGAGCATCCATTTTTTTCTTCCTCCTCATCTCATGATTATTAGCTATAAAAAATAATTCCTTTGGCAAGAGATTCCACCTTTATTGGTACCTTTAATGAGAAGTTTTCTGTAAATATTGCATAAGCTCATTCAGGGGAAAAGTGATGCTCTTGTCTCTGAATTCTTGGTAGCCTGCCCTGATGACAGTCCATGCCGGGTCCCCACAAAGCTGGCACAGATTCCAGCCACCCTGAACACCTACCTCTCTTGTTCCAGCTTCCTTTCTTTCTTTTTTCCTTAGTGGAATTTCTGAATGACCTTGGCACCAGAGTCTGACATTAGCATCTATTTGACCTCAAATAAGATACTGCTCTCTGGATTCGTTTTCTTATCTATAAAGGGAAGCTAAAAGCAGTTTCTACCCTGTAAGGCTGTGGTGAAGACTGACTGAATGAATACAGTACTAAGAGCATAAAAAGAGAGTCCTAAGTGGATCCTAAGCACTCAGTATGTCAGCTCCTCCTCCTCATTTTCCCTGAAGTATGATAGTTTCACCATAGGCTTCTGAGGGATGATCTAAAACACCAGCCTCTTTGTAGGCCGTTCTTCTAAAGAGTGTGCTGGGTCTATCAGCATGCTTTCCCATGAAAGGTGTAGCCTAGGACTTAAACCATGGAGAATAGGCAGCCTAGTACTTGTGTCATGGAGAAGATGCAGCCTAATACTTAGATCATGCTGAAGGTGCAGTGAAGGTATAGTCTGGTACTTATAGTCACGGTGATGGGAGAGTTGGCTGAGTTGACAGACATGCTGACCATGTCTTACTAGATATCTTGCTTTCAGTTTGGCTCTTTAAGGAGGCTTAAATACACAAAGAAAAACAACAACAAAACAATAAATTCATTCCGTTATTCTTTAAGGACATCTATATTGCCTGCTTTCTATGCAACCAGCATTGGGGAAGAGAGCAAAAGTGTCCATGATGAAAGTGATATCAAAATGGCCAGAATGCAAATGGTGGGATCTAGAAAAGATCATCCTGAGTGAGGTATCCCAGAACAGAAAGACACATACGGTATATACTCACTTCTAAGTGGATATTAGACCTATAAGATAGGATAAATATACTAAAATCTGTACACCTAAAGAAGCTAAGCAAGAAGGAGGACCCTGGGTAAGATGATCAATCCTCACTCAGAAAGACAAATGGGATGGACATGGGAAGAAGGAGAAAACAGGAAACAGGACAGGAGCCTACCACAGAGGGCTTCTGAAAGACTCTACCCAGCAGTGTATAAAAGCAGATGCTGAGACTCATAAACAAACTTTGGGCAGAGTGCAGGGAATCTATGAAAGAAGGAGAAGATAGTAAGACCCGGAGAGGACAGGAGCTCCACAAGGACCAAAATAAATCAGGGCACAGGAGTCTTTTATGAGACTGATATTCCAACCAAGGACCATGTATGTATATAACTTAGAACCCCTGCTCAGATGTAGCCCATGGTAGCTCAGTATCCAAGTGGGTACCCTAGTAAGGAGAACAGGGACTGTCTCTGACATGAACTCAGTGGCTGGTTCTTTGAGACACACACACACACACACACACACACACACACACACACACACACACACACCCTGAGGGGGGGCAGTCTTGCCAGGCCACAGAGGAAGACAATGCAGCCAATCCTGATGAGACCTGATAAGCTAGGGTCAGATGGAAGGGGAAGAGGACCTCCCCTATCAGTGGACTTAGAGAAGGGCATGGAGGAGATGAGGGAGGGAGGATGGGATTGGGAGGGAATGAGGGACAGGGCTACAGCTGGGATACAAAGTAAATAACCTGTGATTAATATAAAAAAAATTTAAAAATGCTACAAAAAATAGCCAGAATGATTTAGGATATGTCTCATTTGGAGTGATATCAGGTAGATGTCTGATGGCTATGGGGGACTGAAAGAAGGCTAGGCCACAGGGCTTCTAAATAAAGGCCCTGGGGCAAGCCATCTGCTTGATATATATAGCAAAATTGCTTTCTTTTCACCACTGTCTGCTCAGTGTATTCTCCAGCACTGGGACAGACAGCTACAAAGACACAGTATACAGTGCAAAGTGAGCTACTGCAAATCCATGGTTAAGGGAGCCGAGAAAACTTGAAGTTGAGTTGTGTTTATTAGTTCTTCTGTCATCTTGACACAAACTAGAATCATCTGGGAAGAGGAAATTCAACTGAGAAAATGCTTCCTTCAGATTAACCTGTAGGCAAGTGTGTGGGGGCATTTTGTGATTAACAGTTGATGTTGGAAGGCCCAGGCCTTTGCAGATGTGCCACCCAGGCAGGTGGGCTTGGGTTATATAGAAAGTAGACATAAGCAGCAAGCTGGTAAGCAGCACTCCTCCACAGTTTCTACTTCGTTCCTGCCCCCAGGTTCTTGCCTTGACACCCCTTCATGATGGAATGTAAACTGTAAGATGAAATAAATCCTTTTACTGAAAGTTGGTTTTATAGTCTTGGTGTTTATCACAACAGAAAGCAAAGCAAGCCACTACTAAACTTCTTTCATGTGACCCATTGCCCAAGATGTCACCTTTGGGAACAGCAACATTTTCCATTGATCTTTCCAGTGCAGGACTTCTGGTGTGTGTGTGTGTGTGTGTGTGTGTGTGTGTGTGTGTGTTTCTATGTGTGTAGTTTTTGAAAGAAAACTATCAAACCTTGTCTTTAGAAACTGCCAGTACAGCAACCAGGTAATTAAATTATCACATGCTGCTGTTTGCAAGGCTAAAGTCTAGGAAGAGATTTGTTATTATTCTCTTGAGGAATAATCTGTGGGTAAAATATTATTAGGTTTGATTTTTCTAAAAAGGTAAAGGTAAAGCTATGTAGGTTGCACCAGAGCAGAACATGGTTCTGTTTTCCCCTTTGGTCCTTACCATTTCAAATGAAACAGTTTATGTTACAAAAATGTAGAAATACTGGCTTTTTCCTCATGACTGCCAAAGTAGGAGTTTTATGCTGTCATCACATTGCCATTCCATGCCATGCTCGCTGCCAGGGCTCCTTAGGCAGGAAAACCCCAGTCCAACCCAATCCACATAAAGATGTAGTTGAACATCATTATACACCACAAATCCCAAAGACAGCCAGGGTCCGTGACTCAGGGAAAATCTCTATTTAGTTTTTCAGCTTACTCATTCTATTTTCTACTTCTCTGTCTTGTATATAAAGGCACTAGTGTATTTGGAAATGAGAAAAGCTACTGGTAACATTCCTGCTCTGCTGGAGGTCATGGTGTGCACCTTTAATCCCAGCACACTAGAGACAGAGGCAGGTGGATCTCTGTGAGAAGCGAGCCTGGGACACAAAACAAGTCCAAGACAGCCAGGGCTGTTACACAAAAACAAAAGCAAAACAAAACAACCCCATCTAAAGAAAAAAAAAGATATGTTCTGACTTTAATATGTCTTTAATATGTTCACCCTGACCATCCACCAATCCATCTAGCACCTACCCCAACTATTCAGCGACATTCATGCCTTCATCCTTTCACCATCCAGCCACCCATTTGTCTACCACAGCCTTTGCCCCTCTAAGTGCATGTGTCTCAGTACATTGCCCAAGCTATATCTAGTAAACTCCTGGACTCATGTAATTCTCCTGTCTCAGCATTCAGAGTAGCTGGAACTAAAGGCATGTACTACTGTGTCTAGAAAAGTCTACAGTTTTAAAATACTTTTGTTTCATGAGCAATTGCTATGTTTTAGATGAATCTTTTCCCAAAGACTTATGGGTTGAAAGCTTAATCACAAGCCTTTGGAGGTATTGGGAAATAGTGGCATATTCAGGAAGCGGGCCTAGTGGATGGAATGTAGATCACTGGAGTATGCCTTTGAAGAGGATATTGAGATTCCAGAGGGTCAGGTCAGTTACCCACCTTGGCCTCCCTCCCTCCCTCCTTCTCTTTCCCAATTGCAATGGGGTAAGCAACTTCCTTCCTGATGCCCTCCCATACTGTGTCACCTCAGGCCACAAAGTGATGAGGCCAAGTGACCACGGACCTCGGAAATCATGAACCTGAATCAATCTTTCCTCTTGATTATCTCATGTGTTCTGCTCACTTATATACTAATATTAAGACACCAAAGTCCCTTTGCCATCAACAAAGGCAAGCAGTGTCAGAAGTGGGGTTGCCCATAGTTGGCTGGCTTGGCATTTGTGATCTGCCCCACCCCCAATGCTTCTTGTGCTCAGAGGGCAGAGGGAGTCCTCTGAGCATCTCCCAGGCAGCAGATATCATGCAGCATTTGAATGGGGAATTGCTGGTGTCTACGGTCTAACCTTTAGCAGTCAATGTATATCTATAAGCCACTTAATTTGCTTCAACTGGTTATGCTTTAGCAGCAGTTTATGCAAATACAATTGTTATGTTGCAAGAATACCAACGCACAGCTCATAACTGTTCTGTTATCGCTAGTCACACGCAACAGAACATGACACAAAGTAGGCATTTTGTCTCTTGGAAACAAAGAGAGCTTTGAAAGAACAAAAGATTACACATTGGGTTCTTCGGGGAGGAAAATGCCTGCCAAATGGAGGTTATCCTACAGAACAGAACGGGAGACAAGGCCAGCCAGCCTCACTCCAGATTCCTGGCCACACAATGAAGCCGCACATTTGTTATTTGGAAAGAGAATCCTATTTGCATGTTTACTTCAGAGGAAAAGAAACTGTTGCTGATATATGAGAACACAAGCCAAAAAAAAAAAAAAAAAAAAAAAAAAAAGCCAGTTCTGTTTTAGTTCTTGGATCTGATTATTGGTTGTACTAACCCTTGAGGTCACTATTCAGAGATAGTCTGCTGCACGGCATCGGCTCTTCCTTTAAAAATTAAAACGTGTTACAATGTAGGTGTGCATGTATGCACACCCGCATGCCACAGGGCACACGTGGAGGCCAAAGGACAAGTGTTGAGAGCTGGCTCTTGCCTTTACTTCGTCGGGGCACGGTCTCTCTTGCTCTTGCCAGTCTACATAGCTCAGGCTAGACAGCCTGAGAGCTTCCCCGCGATTCCCGTCTCCCATCTCACCAGAGGGGTGTTGAAATTGCAAATACCTGCCACTGCATTAGGTATGTGTTCTCAGCTGGAGCCTTCTGAAGAGGGAGTCGGGAACCGAACTTGGTCCTCTGCAAGGGAAACAAGCAATCCAAACAACTTCAATGTTCTTCCAGCTTTTTGTAAGTTCCAAGGATCAAACTCAGTTGTCAGCCTTGAATAGAAAATGCTTTTACCTGTTGAGCCATTTTGTGGACCTTCCAACCCCCGACTTTAAATATTAATTTCCAGGGCTTTGAATTCAGGCCTCATGCAATGGGAAGCAGGCGCCCTGCCATGGGGCTGCAGCCCAGACTTATGAAATTTTTCTAAAGGGTGGGGCAGAACAGTTGGCTGTTCCAAGTCATAGACATCCAATAGAAGTCAGAATATGCTAAGAAGAGAAAGGCAGGCTGTTGTTGCTGTGTGACTCAAGCACTTCCAAGTGGCTCCTTTGCCAAATTCCCTTTTCCTGGATGGGCTTGCAAGAAACCAGGAAATTCATTGTTCTCTCACATATGATCAGTTACTCTTTTAGTAAAATATAGCTGTTTTGAGAAGACCTGGGACTCTCAGGTTGTAGCAAGAGGTCCGAAACCACTGCCAGGCTCTTATGAGAAAGAATGGAACCTGGTGACAGCTGTTCCCACAATGCCTATTTTCTTTCTGGGGCGGGAGCGATTTAGTTAAAAATTTTTATTCCTTGTTCTAGGGGAAACCCTGTCTTGGTTCCCTTCAAAACTCCCTCTTCTAGCAGACCAGAGTGCTAGAAGGACCAGGGGACTGCAGGAAAGGAGTCAAACAGCAGTAGCTCTGAGACAGAGACTGAAGCCCCAATTTTGCTGCGTGACCTTGGATAAGATAACTGACATCTCTGTGTCAGTTTCCTCGTCTGTAAATAATGCTGATAACATTTGTCCTTCATAAGGTTCCTTGAGTGTCCACAGAATCTACCTGTTCACAAAACAAAGCAGAGCAAAGCACGCACTCACAGTGTGCTCGCACACGTGGGATCAGCACCTGGCCAGGTCTGGCAGTTGTTGCCCTTACAGCAGCCTACCTCCTGGAGCAGCTTCTCCTAGGAGACAGAGGTTTAGTGTTTTTTTTTTTTTAATTCTCTATTAATTTCCAGATCCAACATTATTCATGTTTTCTTATTCATGTTCCAAATGTTGACTTTCTTTTGCACATTTTTTTTTCAGCCACAGTTTAAGAGCAAGCCAATTTTCTTTATGTTCTTCTATTGCTTATCAGTGTTTTCCCTGTCAGGCATAATCATTTGTTATTTGAGACAAGGCCTCCTCACTCCTGCCTCAGCCTCCCAGGCTCTGGAACTACAGGCCTGTGCCACACACCCAACTCAATTTTCTTCTTCTTCAGAAAGCCTGCATTATTTCCAACTGTCTCTGCTTGTTTCATGTCTGCTTGCATTTTAGACAGTTTCCTAGCTTGGCGCCTGCCACCTTCTGCCAAAGGAGACCGACATCTTTGCTTCCATCTATGGATGTGTGATTCTTGCTTTGCACTCGGATGCCCACCTTTATCCCCCCCACCCCCCAAGCTAGCGCTGAGGTATTGATTTCTTCTCCTAGTCATTTAACATTCTCGCAGAAGCCCCGAATGAGCAATTTACAAATGATTGCAAAAGCGCTTTGGTGAATATGAGGCTGTGTTTCACTGACAATGCTGCACCTCTGTCACCTCATGCTGTACATCCTCTCCTGAGGAGGTTTCAAATTCCCACTGAAAATCCTGTTTGCCAGGCACCCACACAGCTGCCTGTGTAGGTTGGGTGGCTCCTTTTCTGACCTCTCTCCACTGTGGCTGGATTTTTTTTTTCCAGAACCTTGCTGCAGACCAGCCCCACTCCTGGAGGAGATACTGGATAAGCAACTCACACTGAAGCCAAAACTGGGTGTTTATTTGTAGGTCTTCAACACACTGGGCAGACTCTGCTCTCTTGACTCTACCTGCCAGGCCCAGCGATTCATGAGCCTTCTAGGGCAGAAGCCAGGAGGCACAGAGCAAAGCTGCCACCAGACTGTGTATTTCAAGGTTATTTATGAGCCCTTTGCTTGCAAGCCTAGCCAGCTCTCCACCAAGCTGTTTGCCTTCTGCAGCCTGCCACGGAGGTACAATTTGGAGGCACAGAGACGTCTGAGTGATTTTCCACTCTCTGGTGACTGTTATCGTGGAGAAGAGAGAGGAGGGCAGCTTGCTGTGTTGATGACTGTTTCCCATTTTCAGAGGTTCTGGGGCCCGAGGGTGCACAGCACTGACTGTTGCCATGTTCCAGGGAGCTCAGCTAGGGTCCCCGTCTGAGGAAGTAACTCCAACGGTTTTCTTTGGAAATCCCTCCTCCCACTCCTCACCTGTCAGCCTTGCAGAGCAATGCTGGTACTGAGTACTGATACACTGTGCACTGGTTACGGCATCGTTTTAAGATCTTCCTCACCAACGCCGGGGGCTGAAGAGGCGAGGACGGCATCCATTCAGATGATCCCTCAAATCCCTGCCTACAACCCATGGTCCCTACTTCTTGTGCCAGGTCAGACTAACTCTATTCAGGTCTCCTGAACCCTTCATCCTATCCTTTTCGGGACCCCAAGAAAGCTCCTAGCCCAGGAAACCCCCTCCTTTGCCTTTTGCTATAAAAGCGGTGCTGAGGATGAAACCCAGCTCATGGCCAATTTTAGAAAATGTTTGAACGTTGATCAATACCCCCAGCCCTCATGAACTGTTTTTGTTGTTGTTGTTGTTTGTTTTGTTTGTTTTAAAGACAGGGCACTTGGATCCCAGGCTGGTTGTGCAGCTGGTGCTTTCAAATTCCTGATCCTACTGTTGTCATTTCTCAAGCACTAAGATGACAGGCATACCTTACTGTGCCCAAGCTGCCCTTGGTTTTATGAAGCAGGGCCTCTCTGTGTAGCACAGGCTAGCCTCAAACTCATTATCCTCTGAGAGATTCCAGGTACATGCTAATAACCATGTCTGTCTCCTCTTCTTGCTGTGTTCTCAGAGGAACTCTGGCTTCTACCCCAGACTGGAATCCCTCAGAAAATCCATTTGTTTCTTTCATAGCTTTCTGTTGTTCCAAGTTTGTGAAAGAGCCTAATGCCTTGTTCCCTGAGTGACCTCACCAGCCTTCAGAGGTTCCTAGGCAGGCAGGGCACCTCTGGCACAATGAGTCTCTCTGCAGGAGCCATGCTTTGTTCATTGTGATTACAAGTGACTGCCCTGGGGGCTGAGGATGAGGCTTGAGTAGGTAGTCAGGCACATACATGTGCTCACTGAAAGATGGTAATTGGTTTCCAGATCACCCCACAAAGGATGGGAAGAGGAGCTACTCTGTGTGGGTTTGGAGGTTTGGGAAGGAGAAAGAACATGATCCCTTCACAGATTGTCTTCTTGGCATGGTGTGTGTGTATGTGTGTGTGTGAATAAGCATTAGGAAAAAGAGCAGAACTCAGCTGAATTTTAATGCATGCCCTTTCCAATAGGCCCTTAGACTGAAGAGCAAACTGATTGTTTCAGAGCTGAAGTGTGTAAGTGCAGAGCTGGAGACAATTTACAATATCAATTGGGGTAAAAATTGAAGTTCTGAAAAGCAGTTATTTTTCCCCCTGGGAAGAATATTACTAAAAACAGCGCAGATCTAAACATCTTAATTTTTTTATTCACTTTTTGATTGTAAGAATCCCTTGACTCTCAATTTCTTTGCCTATCTTATTCAAACCCCAGGCACGGTGGGAACCTTGGTAGGGTTTGAGCTGAATCTAATGTTTTCATTTAGAAGGCAGGCACGGGTCAGCAGCCATGTGCTTAGGAGTTTGAGTATGTTTCAGGGTTACATAAGACCCAGTCTGCGTCTTCTGACAATGTGGGATTGTGTGAGAAGGTGCATTTGGAATCCTGGCCCAGGTCAGATTCACAATCTCCTTATGGAGATTGCTCCATAAATTTGGGCGAAAAGTTTATTGTTCCCAAGCCCCAGTTCCTATATGAGCACGTGAGGTCAACGCTGCTCACCACTTAAGGACCTTTTGAGGATGAAGTAGGATGCAGCCTTCTACCATGTGAATGTGTTCATGACAGGCCTTCACTCAAAATACTCCAAAGGGTTGCTAGGTATCTTAGTTATTTTCTATTCCTGTGATAAAACACCATGACCAAGGCAACTTATAAAAGAAGCATTTTTTGGGGCTCACAGTTCCAGAGCGTTGGAGTCCATGACCATGATGGACTCCATCATGGTAGGGAGATGGCAGCAGGCTGGAGACATGGCATTGGAGCCACAGATAAGAGCTCACTGCTTGATCTACATCATGAGGTGGAAAGAGAGACAGACTGGGAGTGGCCAGAGCCTTTTGAGACCTGGCCTCCTCCAACAAGGCTGTACCTCTTAATTCTTCCCAAATAGTTCCATAAGCTGGAGGCCAGTCATTTATTCTATGAGCCTTTTTGGTGGGGTTGGGGTGAGAGGTCGGGTTCGTAGGCTCATTTAAACTACCGCACTAGGAAATCTGGAAGAGGTTAAAGTCTTTAGTAGAGACATGGGGCCTGGCTTCTTTGACTGCTCCTGTGTCCCCCACAGCTGTCATTTTCCTGATCTCCAGTCCTTACCCTTATGCCTTGCCACCAAAGGTCTATCCACAATGATTTACTCTGATTAGAATACTTCCTCCAACGTGCCTCTAGCCTTATGGCCACATTGCTCTGTTTCAGGCTCACTTCTCCAGGAACTTTTGCCCTCAAGCCTGAACTATTTCCTATCACCCAATGTCTTTAGCTTGTTTGATTTCTCTTTCTAACTTTAATTGCTACCCAGGGCTCTGTGTCATGTTCACTTTCTCTCTCTCTCTCTCTGAATGGGAAATCCACAACAAGTACATTTTCTTCACTGCTATCTTCCCAATTCTGGAAACAATGCTTGGTTCTCAAATAATTGCTGAATAAGTGATGAGAGTTCCCTTACCCAGTGTGTGGCACACAGTAGGAACTCAATAAAGAACAGTTCTTTTTCAACCTCCTTGGCAAGGAGCTTCGACTTTAGAGCTGAAGATAAGATGGTGGCTGCTGTTATGGCAGCTACCTCCTCTTCCTTCCTCCTTCTGCATCCTCCTCCTCCCTTCTGCTTTTCTCTTTCTAGCTCCTTGGATCTTTATACATCCTAATAACTATACTATGCAGAGCCAAACTGAAAGTAAATCCTCATTTTATATTTTAATCAATTTGTTTCACATAAAGTATGTCTAGGGAGATAAGAGCAAGTGTTAGAAAAAAAATAAAGCAGTAGACAATTCAGAGACTTTGCCCGCCAGTCCCTGTCTTCTAAGTACTGTTTGACTTGAGAAAAGGAGCCAAGGAGAGAGAAAAGGCCACACTGACTCTGCAGGGGTGAGCATCAGGATTAATTAGAGAAGGTTCCGGTAATGAACCTTGCTATTGAAAAATGCATGAATGGAAGCCATTTCTGCCCTCTGCTTTGTGAATGAGCAGCATAGAGGTGTTTGCAGGAGAGAAATCGTCCCCCAAAGCTCCATCCACCCCTCCTGGGTGACTCATATGCTTATGGAGCTTGTGGAGCACAGGCTGTGTGGCCTCTGCAGTGGGAGGAGAAGGAGGCGGTGGGAAAGACACATTGGCTGGTGCTCTGATCCACTGAGAAGTGGGTGGCTCAGGGAAGGTTGGGGTGAAATGCTTGGGTCTACAGTTAAACTGACTAGATATTAACCAGGTAAGTGGGTATGTGGGGAGGGTGGTGCAGAAGGAAAAGTTTCCAAGGTAGAGGGGGTGGGGTGGGTATTTTGGGAAGCTGGATCTTGGGTTTGTGATGTGCTTTTCACTGTATTTCTCCCCCAGTCTGTGGGTTACACTGATATTTGACTCTAGGAGGATTTCTTTTATAGGCAAGGCTAAGCTTCCAAATGGTTTGCTGAAAATAGGCATAAGCTCTACAGGAGAAAGAAAAGGCACATACAGAAATACCTGGGTGTTTTATTCCCTGAGCCAGAGGACAGAATCGAGAGTCCTTCTCTTTCCATGACCTTGTTTTTCAGAAATGAGATTTGCACAGAGCCCACCTAAAGAACATGGTTGTTGCTTTCCAGGTTTCAAAGCAAAAACTGGAAGCCACATGATGAAAGGAGAGAGTTACTTCTGCAATTTGTCCTCCGAAAGCCACACAGGAGCCATAGCATGTATGC